>NC_135781.1:21472975-21503739 GCF_028453695.1 Augochlora pura
CGTCCCCCCAGCAGCATTCGACGTTGTTCCGAATTCTGCCATAAAAAGTGCAACGTTGCATCCGATAAATAAGGCTAACAAATATATATCTTTCACTCTCTTCCATCCGCAAAAGTGGTTACCACGCGTAGATTGAACAATCTCAAGTGTCATTTTCCACAAAATAAATTTTTGCACTTACGACAAAAAATCAGTGTAACTTTGGAAGAACGTTTTACAATGTTTTCGTATTTCAATCTATTAAAACAACCATGCAGGAATTTATGGTCTCGCATAAAGATCGAAACCATGTGTTTGCTTTTTGCATAGTGATCTGCAGATTTCGAAGCTAACTAGGGTGCCTCAACTGTTATAAACAAAATGGAAAAAAGTCGTAGCATAACAATTATTTGTTCGATTACATGAAACGATTATAAATAATAAAATAATAGTTTTAATTGTTGTTAATCATTACTCATGGTAGCTCATAACAGTTATCGACGAGAGAAACATTGATTTGATCACTGTAACAGTAATCGGCGAAAAACACTTAGTTTGCCTGCCCCTAAGCATTTTTAAGAAGGAAAATTCTATTTTTGTTATTTATAGCAGTTATCGGTGAAGGAATTGTATTTTAATGTATTACAAGACTAATCAATGGGAACAATTTGGTTTCAATCACTCATAATATTTATTATTAACAAAACAGAAGTTTAAATGCACTTTCCAAAATTCACTTTTAACTTTTGACTTTTGACTTTTGCCTTTTTGACAATTCACGTGCTCCCTCTCTTTTGCTTTGTAATATTTTATGAGTATCGCCCTTCACTTAACAACAAACAAGTTTCGGTGAATCATTTTTTTTATCCTAATTTATCGTACAGCTCTTATTTTCGATCTCTTCAAGCTAATGAACATGAAACAGTTGCGCTCGTGCGCACCAAAGATTTACAACACTGCGAAACAAAACAGACTTTCATTGGCCGATTCGATAACGAGCAGCATTCGATAACGAGCCGCATTTGATACATTAAACGATTCGTTAGCCTCTGAACGTTCGTTTCGAAAGATCGCTTAACGGTTAATCGTGGCGCGCTAAATGAGAAATTTGCTCCCATTCAGGATAATTATTGGAAGCTGATGCGTACACTTATTTTTACCGCGTGCTGTTTCGCGAACACCTGGTGCACGATCCGTGAACTTACAGCCGGCGACGGTATGTAAATTTACGGAACGTTCCTCACGGTTACTCTCGGTAGGGGGATCGAGTGGAATTTACTTCTTCACACGACGTTTATGGGTTGCAAGTCCGACTGCAGCTGGCAATTTTTCGAGAAGGCGGCAACGGAGAAGGCTTAATGTGCGGAAGATTAGTTCCGAATGAGTTTTCCATTCCTCGTTAAACGGTTCTGTCCTCTCGACGCCGCCGTCCGACCGGATATCGGCTGGCACGATATTAGATCACGAACAGCAAACTATTAACTTCCACGGACGGACGAAGTTAACGAATCTGGCAACCGTCGATTATCAGTATTCCCGTGGCCGATTCTTGGCCAATTGTTGGTGAACTGTTTGATGATACTGACGATCCGATTTCATTATACCGTTCTTCGAATTCGCGATCGATTTTTCCTCGGATCTTCGACCTATTGAAACCGATGTCTTCGGTGTAAACTATACCAGTCGAGGAAGCACATAAAACCGATTCTAGAAGGATAAGGCATCGCAGAAACGTGTCCAGAAATCCAACGATTTTCGGATCGTAGTAATGAAAATGTTTTATCGGTGATTGCACTGACAGTACTTCCCTGAAATATTCGCACGTAGTCGCGACTTCGTTGCGATTTATGACGATTGACTGCGATGCTTCGCAGCAACGGCACTTGACGTACAATCCTGGGAAAGTGGTATATGGACACCTTTTAACCCTTTGCATTCGACTAGCGATTAAAACTCACCACTTGAAATTGCTATAGAATGTTTCAAAATTATTTTAACATTATCAAATTTGTTTGTATTTTAAAAACTGTTAAAATGTAATTGTTGCTCGATTCGTAAAATTCAGTTTCATATATATAACGAAATAACTTTTTAAAAATTGAACTAAACGACTTGAATTTTATTTTGAATGTTAAAGTAAAAGGAAGGAAAAGCGATAAAATAAACAAGATGAATTCGATGCAAAAAAGAGATTTTAATTTTGGAATCGAAAAAAAATTGAAGACAAATTTTTCGAGCTTCATGGATACAGTAGAACTTGTGAATGTTCAACATAGAATTTGTTGAATTGTTTCCGCATGCAAGCAAACGAATAAAAATCATCAGAATAAAAAATTGAGCATTTTTTAAAGACTAAGTTTTTAAATTGTTTGTACAGGGTGTTATAAAATAATATGTTGGGTTTAACAAATTCTACACCCTCGATTTCGTAGATATTGCAGCGTATTCTACTCATGGCAAAGATCAATTTTACATTTATTTTTACATAAATTTTTGTGAATAAATAACGTAAATGCAGTATTTAAATTTTTTAATTTTTGTCCTCAAATTTTCATGGACGAGGTCACTTTTGTAACAATGTCCCCCACATATAATTTTGCGACACTTTGTACATTTTGATTGTCCACAGAAGAGTTTCGTTTCAGTTGACAATAGATTTCAATAAAATGATACTGTTATTAAAGCAACTATGATTAAAAGTGTATGCGTTTGAGCGACGCGATAAATGGAAGTGTAAACGGTGTGCTATTTGACGGTTAGCGCAACCGTGTCTAGTAGAAGCGGAAGCTTCAGTCAAGGTTCGTAACAAGTAGTAGCGATCAGGCTATGATCAGACGCGCCTGATTCAGGCGAAATTACACTGAATAGCGGCGGGCGGCTGGCTCACTTGAATCACGTTTGCATGCATACAAACGTGCGAGAGGAACTCCGCAGACTGCTTTGTTTTGATTGACGGAACGCAACGACCAAACTGCAGCCATTTATGCGCTCAAACAGTCTGGCAAATTTCAAATGAAACATTTGAAACATGTACCACCCGTCAGGGCTCGAAATTTGGGAGAACCTTGAACAAGAAGTACTGTAACTTTGTGACCAGTCCACCTACTTTTCGAAATTAAACGGTATAATTCAAGTCGAGTCAGCTGTTCCCATCTCTTTGAGAAATTTTTAAGTTAATGTAATTGTACTATATATATATATTACAAAAGAATATGAAAATACGTATACAGGATAGTCCACATAACTTGTGCAAGTCCTGCAACTTCCAACATGTAGACTAGACAACAACTTTATTAATGCAATACTTGCGTGGCTTAAAGAGACATTGTATGTAGTGCACCCATTTATTTTTATATGGGCACCTTTTCGGCAATTCAAAGGTCAACTTTTTTTCCTTAAATGGAATACTATATTTTTTATATAAAAATATGAAAGAATATCGAATTCTGAGTAAAAAGATATTGACTGATATTAGCCCTCATCTTAATAACTAACGAGTAATTTCGCTTAACTTTTTGAACATTTTCTTCATGTAATATCAAGTTGTAAATTCAACGTAGTCACGGCTTTTGTAATTCTGTGGAAAGTGAAGAGAATGTTTAAAAAAATAAAGTGAAATTACTCGTTAGTTACTAGGTTCAAGGTTTAAAAAGGTCAATACTTTTTTACTTAGAATTCGATATTCTTCTATATTCTGATATAAAAAACATAGTACTCCATTTAAGAAAAGAAAATTGATCTTCTTATCTTCAGAACGATTTTATCTATTAAAAAGATAAATGTACTGCGTATTATGCCCCTTTGAATTTCTGTATTCAATAATTTATTGTCCAATGCATATTTTGAAAGTTGTAGGAGATGCACAAGTTGCGTGGACCACCCTGTATATTCTTCTTAACCTGTTAACTGTTTTTAGCGAGTATACTTGCCATGTAGAAATGACAACATTTTGTGTTATGACGAGTAAACTCGTCAAATACAGTTAACTAGTTAAGGGGGTCGAAACTACCTTTCGGACGATTTAAACGACCGAGTACCACTCCATAGATCATAAAAAGAAAACGTGTTGTGTACAATTTTAACTCTTCATTGTGACCAAGTCTGGATCAGGTTTGCACCTATTTGCAGTGTGTCCTTCGTTTAACAATTTTCAATCCAATTTTCGTATTGAAGCGCATACATAAATTTTGAAACACATTTAACATAACACATCAATGTGCAAATATGCACATTTGTTATAGAAATTGAAAGAACACATCGAAAATATCCTCACAGTAACAACATAATATTATATCATAATAGTGGGCACATTTTTCAGATTTTTCAATTTGGTTCTACATAGTTAAACAATATAAAAATCAATGAAAATTGAAATTATTGTTTGCATTTTTTATGTCGTAAAGAAATATATCTTTACTTGATATTATACGGTTTTATGACCATAAACATTATGTGTGTATTAAGGGAAAAAAAATATAACTATGCCTCGAGAAATATATTCAGAAGTCGCGCCGTCAATCCAATATTTTTCTAATGCTTTGCAATTCGATTCGTTGACGTTTCGGCGAGCCCGAACGGAAACAGCGTCGAAACGGAACGTGTACCGCATTAAAATTCCACGCAAGTTGTTCAGTTTTATTCGCAGTTGTCGTTTCTGTTATCAAATTCGTTGTCCGGCCCGCCGTCGTATTTTCGCGCGGAAATCTTAAACTACGATACCTCAATTTTTCGAGGAACCTGTCGGATGTCGCAAACCGAACGAGAGAGAACGGTGGAGAGAGAGAGAGAAAGAGAGAGAGAGAGAGAAAGGGGGGGAGAGGAAACCAAATGTTTGCCACAGCCGTGCGCAGTCTTTTTCATTAGAAAGGAAACAGTTCGTTTTTTTACGAGAATCCTTCAGGGGCATCCGATTGGAGTGCGGAACTTTGAACTTTCGCGGTTGTAAAGAAACAACTCGTAGCTGTTCGCAGTCCGGATTATTTTTTTTATTAATGAAACGAACGCTTGTCGCAAGAACAAAGCCCGGAACGAGAACTAGTTCGATCAATCGCACAGCCAGCTGTTTAGAAGATTGTGTGCAACGAACGCGTGTAGCGTTTTGCTTTAATGTAAACACGCGCCGCTTTTGTCGCGCCTTTTTTTTCCGGGCGGAAAAATAAAAGCTACCATGAAATCGGGCAGATCTTCTCTACATCCGGCTTCGGAACCTAAAAGATTTATCATGCACTTTCGAAATGAATTAATTAAAACATTATGTTTCTTTAAAACACAATAACGTTTTTAAAACTTTAAAACTCAACTAACCATTTAAAATTTTTTTAAGTGATAGAGAGGGATTAGTGATGAAAAAATAAAAAATTGATTTCTAACGAACGAATCTCGTTTACGAAATAGGGAAAAATTGTTTTATTATTTTATGAGAAATGAAATAATATTTATAATCTTTTAATAATATTTTTTGTATTAAAATAAACTGTAACCAAAACTAAATTTAAAACGTAAGCGATGTTACCATAATTGGTTGAAATTATTGCTTTTTATGCGTAAAAAATAATGAATCAATAAAGATTTGAAAAGTTTTTCGCATAATTCGAGGTTTGAGTATTTCAGGAAAATAAGTTTAACTGCCTTTCTATACAATATTGAAATAGCTCAGTTGAAATGATGATTAACAATATTAATAATAATTTAACGACAATATTGATACTACTTTTTATTTATGTTATATCGTTCGCAAAGTTAAGAGTCTCTATACACCTAAAATCCATTGACGCATAAAACAATCGGTAGAAATTTTAACTTTTGTTAATTTTGACTGTTCAAATATTTATTTACGAGAATAAAACATTATTTGTATAAAACAACATTTGAGATCAACTATCGAAGTTTGCTTTCTCATCTCAGCTAATGAGTAATAGCTTTAAAACAGAAACCTGTAAAACTGTACCGTTTATAGTTAGTAGATATATTAATAATTCACTGTTTGCTAATTACGAACACGTTTCGGCGTTCCACGTTCACCGCCCCAGTGAACCCAGATTTGCTGCCTCCAGTAATTCCAAAAACATACAATTTTTCATGAAACCTCCCAAATTTGATTTCCCTTTAGACCCCTGAAACCCGTAACGTACTGAAGCAAAGGGTTGACGGCCACGAACTGGCAGACTGCAGCGCGGCGCCGGAATCGCAACAAAGTGGCAAAGATACCATTCGAAATTAAAAGTTTCCATGTCATGGTTCCGGAGCATAGAAATGATGCGACCTACTTGAAGAGTCTCTCTATTCCTAAAGAAGAAGGATCGTTACAGAGGAGATCAGAATGCAGTGCTGCATTGTGAGCGGAGCAGTTAGTAGTCTGTGACGTGAACGATGACAAGAACGAGAACGGATGGAAACGACAGGTTAAACGACGTGTACCATTGGCGAGGAAAATATTTTCGGGAATTCCAACCGCGAAAACGATAGCAAGGCACTCGGCCACGATGCATCAAATCGGCCGCGATAAATTAGAATTCGGTAAATCGAGCGCCGCTGGAACAATGGCAGCACAGGCTCGCCGCGCGGCGCGCACTACTTCTCGTAATAAACACTATACGGAGGACAGCATCCCGAGCATAATTAAGCCCGACATTTCAGAGCACTCTTTCCTTGATTGCCGCTGGCACGGGACGGAGGGCTGGCCGCCATTTCCCGCGGTACCCTACATACGGTTTATTTCGGAGCACGGAAAAGAAAGAGAGCCTCGGTGCGGCGCGGTGCGACGATGACCGTCATAGTGTGCCGAAATCATCGTTTGTAGGAAAAAACTCGATAATTTCCGTTCTCTTTATGATAAAGACACGAAACAAAGTCGGTTTTATAATTTATATTGGGCGAGCAATCTCGCTGTGACATTATTATAAATATAGTTACATATTCAATCGTTTCGCGAAAGGAATTTTCAAAAGTGCACATGGCTGAAAACTGAGAACTGTTATGCTATATAGAAAGTTTTGAGTTAGATCTAGGTTAAGTAATAAGCTTATACTTTTAGGTAAATCAATATTTACCAGTAAAAGATTGATTTATTATAGATATTCAGTAGATGAATTTTTAGGCGAGTTCTTGAACAGCTGAAACTTTGTTTAACACGTTCGTCGCCGACAATTAGACACTAAAATCCCCACATAATTAAAGCAATTTAATTAATTAAGATAAAACTAAAAAGCTCACATTTATCATAGATAAATACATAATAAAGACATAAATTTTGCTCGAATATATTGCCATAAAAAAAAATTTTCAAAATTGGTCAGAAATTAATGTCGCCCAGATATGGGTGACGCGGCGATGATCGTGTTAAAGCTCTTACAATATTCGAACTGTATGTTATATTTTATATCACAATATACTGTTTTACGAATACATACGGAATATTGGGGTGCGTTTTTTTCAAAATTTTATCTAATAAATATAAAAACAAATAAAATTTAGTTGCTTAATTTCAGCTCAGTTATTATGTTGCATATAAATATTATAAAGTTTCTAAAGTTTGATTGTAATTAGACAACTCCTGGCTCTCATTTTCTATAAACATTATTTTGTACAAAAGTCTCTTGTTCGAGAGACAGCATAAACAAATTATGTTATGAATTGGTGCAGTATCCGGTGTTCTGATTACTCTCTCGCAGAATGAGCTTGGAATTGATCTTAATGAAACTAAATTTTCATAAACTATATATAAACACGATTATTTGGACATTTTAACACAATACAAACATAGTTTTGAGTAAATTTTGAACAGTGCTCTTCTCGATGTTTGTCCCTGGCTGAAGGCACTGAACTTGTTCTTTTTTGATTCTTAGTGGGACGACGCCTGGCGGCGTCATCGGGCCGGCGCACAAAGGGACCGATGAAAAATGCATAAAATTCGATACTCATTCCGGAAATGGAAAACGAGGCCCAGGCTCTTTCCCTTTCTCTTTACCTCCACGGGAATATCGCCGGCTCGGCGCACGTACTTTGCTCCCACCTGGGAGAGTCAAGACTGCAAATTCTGAAGCTGGGCAGCAGCTGGTGCTGCGAGCTCTAAAATATTGGCTAACCCTCAGCACCTGCGAAACAGAATAATACAACCACTTCGAGAATTAAATAGCCGGGACTTATTGCCTACTTCATCTTAGAAGATTAACCACGCGAGACCAACCCGTACGACACTCATCCGATCCTTCCTGTACAGCAAGTTTACCATCCAGGATCTAGTTTGCTAGATTTATTTCACTAGATCTGTCTTCCGGCTGTGTCCTGCGACCAGCAGGCCTGAGATTACGAAGAAAAACGGAGACTACAAAATAATAGAGACTATAATATTTATGGGAAGGTTCGCTACTGCCCTTTCATTTTTTCTGTACCACGAGGTCGCATTTTCTGTCGTTCTTATCCCTTCTTCATTTGCATATAGCCATGAATATTGTATGAGTTATACGAATGAGTTATTATTGTATGCTTTGGTCGATAAATCAATATAGTTGATCTTTTGGTACATAAACAATAGATAGCACCAGTTGTATTGATCACGGATTGAATAAATAAAATTGTTGAAGGCGAATTATTTTTTCTTTTATTTCTCTTCTTTTTAAAAGTTCATTCGTATGTCATCTTGTACAGAAATTGTGCTTTGTATTATTACCGACATTGTCATATTTTTAGAGCTAATTTTCAAAATCTTTACCTCAATTTTGAGGTTAATGAACTTACACTGACTGGTTTCTTAGCCTTTTATTTGAATCTTTCAGGATTCATAACTAGAAACAGAAAGATTTTGTATAATTTAGCACCATGGACATATTGTTCCTTACTTTCACGAATTATTCAGGTTTGATTATACTTCGTTTATAAAATTCAGTTTAATGTCTCGTTTAACATTTCGGGTTGATAATCTGATAAAGTTTAATGAACATAGTGACTTATATAAATAATGTTGAATACGTATAATACTTTTTATCTTCAAATTAATAGAACTGTTTTAAATTAAATTAAATTTAATTAAAAATGTTTTACCTGAACAGGAGTTATAAAAACATTTATTTTACACTTTAGTCATCCTATAGGTAGGAAATAATACAGCAATACTTTAAGATTTGTCTAATCTATTTTCTGTTTTATATCATTTACTAATTTCGGCTATAAATGCATAAAATCCACAGACTATTAATGTAAAACTATTTTTATATTAATCGTAAGAACCAGCACTAGATTTAATTTTGCAAATCACAATCAATTAACGTTACGAATATCATTGCAAATATTTTTTCCTCCACGTACATGGAAGATGTCCGTAGTAGAATACAACATGACACCGTGATAAATTAAGTTTTCATTGATTTTTGTAATAAATGGTATTGCATGCGGAGTGCTTTTGTTGGAAACTCTAGTTTTGAAAAGAACATTCCAGAAAAGCACAGGAAATTTAATTTATATTAATGAACATTATAAACTAAATAAATACAGGAAGCAATTTCAGGCGAAATATGATAGATGAACAGGAGATAAATGAAAATCATTAAGTGATGTCGTAGAGTTACAGAGCCGTAACGTTAACTGTGAAGTATGTGATAAACTACAATAGATCGAGCGATTAGTGATAGTTACAAAGCTCTGTACCTGCAGATGCAAGTACAGAAACTAGTATTGCAAGCGAACTGTATAGAAACTAGTAGTACAAGCGTAACTGTTGCGGAAGCGGTTTGAGGACCAATTTATATCATCACAGTGGACCATCGAATAGAATAGGAACATGAGTAATATTTTTGAATATCAGAGTGACTATACAGTATTGTCTGACCGTAGTACCATGCTGGGCTTTCTAATTGTAAAGCCTTTTTATCCCCAAAATTTTAATGCGTATCCAATCTACAGTGGACCCTGTCTCGGCAGTGAATTATCAGCATATCAGTGAGGAGCTGTTTCTGTACCTGACCCAATATTACTGAATGTTTTTGAACTTGTATATTGGTACTATGGTGAGGTATTACTGTACTCAGCCGATAAGTAAACCGTGACGACATAAACATGCGTTCGGTGTGTTTTATTGTCAGTCGTTCATCTTGCCAGGCACTGAGCTCGATCAGCTCAGATCGATGCCAGGTGAACGATGGTTTATGGAACCGTTCTGCGACGATACTCTGCTGAGTTGAAAGAAAAATTATGGGTTATAACTTTGAAGCATTACATGAATTATTTTCATGTGAAACATGTTGGAGTAATATTATTCTAATAAACTATTGTTAGAAATTCGAATAATCGAGGTTCTATTGAACATTTAAATCACGTCCAGGGAAATACGTACTTGAAATACCGTTAACAATATTAAAAGAATTTTTCTTTCCCATGATGCATAGCAATTTAACATAGGATCAAATAAGGCTACTATCTTCCTTAATTTTTGATTCGTTACTATCTTCACTCTACTTGAGTAAAAATTTGGAGCGTAAATAAATTCTATAAAAGCGTTTTCAACGGAATTTTAACTGGTTCACGTCTTCGCGATGAGAAAATAAAATAGCGATTAGTATGTGGAAGATTAGGAAAATATATTTGATAAAGCAGACCTTTATATTTTAAGCTACTTAGCTTTTTTATCATTTCTTGCAAACCGAGTTATCGATCATTATCACAAAGCAAAATTGACCGCCGTAACTGTGTGAAATAATCTTTCAACATTTTACCTGTGCTCGTTCGAAAGGGTGAAGACTCCACTTTCCCGCCCTTCTACTTAGTTTTTTTTCCAAAGACCTTCTCATTCTACAAAATGACGACGAAGCCAAAGTTGTCTTTCTTCTTTTGAAATTTTATCTTTGGAAATTCAAACGATACTGTGGAGTTCAAACATTCTCTTCATATTTGCGCCGATTTTACCTCATAAAGGAAAGTTCTCCCCTTTACGATCGTCTCTCGAAAGTTCTGCAAATTTATTGCACTTTGACTTGTCTTTGTTAGTAGCTCCACCATTTTCCCAGATATGGATCGTCATATTACAAACAATCTGCGTATCGAGTACAATGGTAAACAGATGTAAATATTTTCCGAATGAAGGAACAAGATCGTGAGCAGACAATAGACTTTGATAGGGGAAGATCAAGGAACCAAATAGACCAATGTATCAAACTAAAAATTAAGGTAAAATATTTCAATAAAGAAACGACGATTGTACGCAAAAAAATTGCTATTTAACACGTTAAACGCGTTATTCGGACCAAATTGGCCAAACAAAAACCGATATCGCATAATTTAAATGTTCAGTCTCACAAGTACGCAAGGACCGACACATTCGCCGCGATAGAAGAACGAAAAATCTAACGTCGGTCCGTAGGGACCGACGCGGCCCGAACGGAAAATCTAGGGACCGGCGCGTGGCGCTTAACGTGTTAAATGGAAGACTAAATACCCAGAAAATTAAAATCGAGTTCCTAAATAAAGAAATAAAGGTTATACACAGGCGGTAATGCTGAAATAAATATTACTTTAAAAAATAATCAAGTACTGAAAATGGCAAAATGAAGATTGAACTTAGGATATATGTCAAGTATTTAAGTAAAGAAGTGAAGATTGTATACAAAAATAAATATTGACAACAGTTATATTTGAAAGGAAAATCAAGTTTACAAGTAACGAAATGTAGATTAAACAACAAATGAAAAATGATTGCCAAATGAAGAAATAAAGATTGCATGCGGTATTAAATGTTGAAAGAAATGATACGTAAGAGGAAGATCAAATACTGCAATAGTAAAATGGACATTAAACGACAAATGCGAATTGAGAGTATTACAAAATACTGAAATATTGTAGCAGCTAAAAATTACAATCTAGCTTTTATATATGTATATGTGCATAAAGAAGCGAAGATTAAACGCAGGTGTGCTATGCGTTTGCATATATATATATATATATCCGTCGTGACATTCGACATTTATAAAATCGGATATTTCGTGTGCAACAACCTGATACATAAAAAATAAGACAGTCCATTCCTGAAGGCAATAAATCACAGCGTGGAAAACGCTCGCGAAACCGTTTCAATGGCAAAACACTGGACGTAATTGGCAGCAGAATTGTAGCGTGCGACGTACACCGTGTGGAATACGCGAATCGACAGAACATAGCCACCTTGATTATCATTCGGTGATTTAAATTGTGTCGAGACAGTCCGCCCATTGACGTGTCCGAGAATCTTTCGCAGAAAGTCACCTATAGTCGGCGTCGATTTTAATGCTGTTTATAGGAGATTATTGCCCCAGATGTCAATAAATTTAACAAGCGATTATTGCGTTACCAACAAAATCGATACCCTCGCCATTATTGTATCCCATTCATCATAGTATTATTACGCGGTCTACCGACGTGTTTAGTGATAAATGCAATATTCTATCGATCTCCTTCCGTCCCCTATTTACGGAAAATATTTTCAATAATGTCGCATCTGGTCTTAGAGCATTTTTTATCGAAGATTTCGGAAATGACCACATATGCATCAAATTTGCAGTTTTGACAGACGTTGAGGTGAGCATGATCCAAAAAGGATTGTAGAACACTGCATTAAGTGCTTGCTATCTTGGAAAATGTACCATTTAAAATCAAAAACCGAATATTGCAAAGAGGAAAATGGAAATTGATGTACAAATTAAAATTGAGTATTTAAATGCAAAAATGGAGATTGTATGCAGAACATAAATATTTAATGAAATGTTATGTTACAGGAAGGTTGTATATTTAAATAACTAAATGAAGATTAGCTATTAGTAGTATCAATGAGTTTTAAATAAAAAAATACGAACTCGCTAATTTTACCGGTATGGTAGATTTGAAGAAAAACAGATTATAAATTAATTGATAAATAATATATATATGTCTTATAATGAACTTTGTTTATTATCGTAAGCTGGAAAGAGAGGCACTAAATTCATTGAGGCATTTAGGTGGAGCATAGACCAAAAAAAATCAAAAAATACTGAAGCAGATTATAGGATCTATAAACTCTGAATAAGCAGCTAAAATTGACTCGCTGGAAAGATGCTTCGACAACAGTAGAATGCACTTCCTTTATGCGAAATATCTGGAACAAAAGCTGCAGTGAAAGGGCAGCGGCGGCATAATTCAAGCCGTGAAAGGTTAAGCGTCGAATTAAACATTTGTTATTCAACCATGGGGCCAGGAAACGCCCTAGGGGATAATCGCGCCAGTCTATGGTCACGTCACTCGCAAATATAGTTGGTGTTTTATCATTTCTTAGCCGCGTCTCTCTGAAATGGTTGCTTTAAATGTTAATAGGACAGAACGACGGTAATTAATCTCTTTAAACCTTTCAGCTGTAAATGCGTTCAGCGAGCAATTACATTTTGCGAGCCCGACATTGTAACTAGCAAAATTTCAATTGATAGCCGCAATTAGCATGCGAAATAATATGAAATCGGATTGACTGAATACATTCGGTTACGATGGCGGAACGTCACACCTAATCGGAATAAAATGTTGATCAGCAATGACAACGTAGACGATTTACATACTAATGTGATTACTAGATTGCGGATCTTTATGCAAAATGAAAATTTGTCTTTATTAATTGCAAGATGTCAGTATTTCACTCTAATAACAATAACTTAAATAAGTTGTGAAAATGGAATAGCATCTTTAAATTCTAATAAAGTTTTGATAATATCATAGTCGATATATCCATTTTTTTAAAAAAGGCATAACTTTAAAAATAAAGATCAGCAGTGAAATGATTACTATCAATTGGAAGCCTTCGTTTCCCTATCTTGTTCGCACTTTGTTTCGAATTTACTAGTTGCTTGGGTAAAATAATGAAAGGCAATAATAAACGACTTGGTCAGTATTTCAAATAGCTAAAAACCATCAAAATGATACTAACTTTTTTTTAATTACGGGGGTATCCTCAAAAATCTTGCATTACGGATAATGCAATAATAGTAAGTGTTTGATGGAGAAATCCTGCTTGAACACCTCCGGAACTATCTATCGGGTTGTAAGGCCGATTACGCAGTGCGACGGAGTGGTTTAGTCCCGCTGTCCGTCTAATTAAAGATGAACCGTTTTTTTTTTCTTTATTGCGTATAAAATGTATCGCTACAGTGACGTGAAGTCGAACTGCAGGAAGGTAATAGTTGATTTGTCGCTATAAGAGCGATGATGTATGCTTGTTGAGAATAATACAGCGGAAGATAGAATACTTGAAGAATATAGAATACAGAATACTAGAAATTGCGAGTTTTGTGCCCTTTTTATAATTTCTCCGAATGAACGCTCGCACGCGGATTGGCTACCGGTGAGGTGGAGAGGGAAGTCAGAGAGCCCTGGCCTCGTTGTGACGTAGGACGGGAAAACCCAAGCTAGTGACGTAAATTGGGTCCACGAAACCCAAGCGAGCGGCCGGCGCGGCCCATCTGGCGACTCTACCATAAACCGGGAAAACTAATTTCGGCGAAATTACTTTACTATCGGCTGTATTAATAAACCGATTTAGTTAAAAATGCGATTTCTTAATGTGCTTCGCGATATAAAAAGGGCACTAAAGTAATAGCCTTCTAAATAGAAAAAATACGAAATTTGAAGAAGGCTATAAAGGCATAATTCCGTTGTAGGACGAAACAGTAAGCACAACAGAGATACATAACAAAAAGTGTAAAATGTCAACATTGGCTAATAACAATAAAACTACATATTCTTATAATGCAAATAATGTAATTTATATTTTTGCAATACTACGAACGTTAAAAAAATGTTTAAATGTTGTTTGAAGCGAACGAAATAATATGGTTCACCAAGTAATTGTGAAACAATTGAGCAGTCAACTCTGGGTCACATTATAAAAATAATGAATAAAAAACAGCTTTCACTTGCTTTACATTATTACCGCTTAGTAATAACGTGCAATTTTTATGTTGAAGTTGATTTTAACTAGATTTTAACTCCACCGAATCCTTTCATCTTTCCCAATTTCCATTTCACACTATTGTTCTTGGATAGTGCTGTTCCCCACGTTCCTATCGATATTTCTCCCTAATATAAAATGAAATATGCGAAAACTGGTATCTGCGGCGCAAGTATTATAGAAATAATAGAAAACAACAATCCAGTAATTTCTTTGCCATCCGGGTATAAGGACAGGGTGATCGAAGACCTGCTGATAAAAAGTCAATCTCGCCCACTCTACTTCATGGCCAGACCAAACGGAGAATAGTGTTCTTATTTTTGTGGTAACGTAACGTTTGGCAGGCTGCCATTACTTCAACGAGACTCAACACAACATGGCCACCAGCCATCGACTGGGGATCGCTCTATTTGATCTCATTCACCTCGGAAATTTTCGCATCATCCTGAAAGCCGTGCCGAGATTTTCTGGAGAACGAAGATCATTATACCTGTCACTGTGCTTACGTTCCGTCAAGTTCTGTTCGAAAAATATACGCAACTGGACGAAACAAATTTCTTCGCATTGGTCTTTAGTATTATATTTTACGCTAGAAATGATATTGTACGAAAAATAAATTGTTCGTAAAGTTATGTGGATACGGCTGACAGAAGTCGCGTAGCATAATAAATATACAGTGTGTCCCATAATTATGGTACTTTCGTGAAATGAGGGATACCTCAAGTTATCGAAGTAACTTTTTCCTTAGCAAAAATGTCATCCGCGACTTTGTTTACGAGTTATTAACGAAAAATATTGACCAATCAAAGCGCAGATGAGATGGTGCGAGGTGTCTGAGCCAGTGAGTGAAACTAAGCTTCGTCTACTAATTGGTTCGGCTACCTTGCGCGCCAGTTGAGCTCGCCTCTCATTGGTCGCCTTTTTTCGTTAATAACTTATAAACAAAGCGAATAACGTATATATTTCTATGCGAATAACATATATATTTCAGCTAACAACTACAAATACATAAGATTTCCTAACATTTTATAAGACTTTAAATGTATTATGTGTGTAAATAACTTCTTTGAGGGCTTTTATGTTGTTAGTCATTATGATATTAATAATTTTCAGTTTCTAATCATTTCGATATTGTTGGTTCTTCTAGTGTTAATATAAATTAAGTTCTCTTGGGAACCTAATCATTCGGCTTTCTAACAAAACTCATACATAATTATAATCATCAGATCCAATGAAAGATAGTGGCAAATTTTCTACGAGTGTTTTAAGAAAAGCATCGTCTTAATAAATCACGCAATAAATGCATTGATACGTATCTGTAAACTAGCTATTATCCCGCGATATTCGTCTATACGAGTGCTCACGTGTACTTAGCAGATCATAGTTATCGGTACCATTTCGTAGACGCTAAGCACTGGATATTAAAATTATTTATATAGGTATTAATGTTATGTGCCTCGAGAGAATATATTCGGGAACGATGGTTGCAGATCCACCGCGCTCTGCACCATGCAATTCAAGACTCCGGCATTAACAGGTGTCCAACGCACACAATGCATACATATGTACTTCGAATTATAACGATAAGCACTTTCGTGCTAAAGGCAGAAATTTGCATATCCAATATCGATAGTGGACGTGTGTTGCATTGAATAATGCTGTGTTACAAATAGGTCGTAAAGCTAAATTATGTCGAATGTTTTTCAAAGCAATGTATATTGTTTCGTCTTTTGCCAATTGCATTTCTTTAATAGTATCGATGTAATTTTTATCAATTTGTATACTAAACAATATTGTTTCGAGAAGTGATGCATTTGTATTTCCCTATATTAACCAAACCCTCCGATTATACGTTTTAATTTAATTGATTTATACTGATTTTACTGATAAATTATATTAATTTTACATTACTCATAATAACAAGTTACTACTTTGGAGGATAGAATCAATTTATTGTAGTGTGCCGAAAGATTGTTTAGATGACGCTATTAGACAGTTTAATAAACTTCTAATTAACTTTAAACAAACTAAATGTATACAATATTGTAATAATATTGTAATAAATATTGCAGAGGATTTCGATTAATTAAACCCATAATAAAAAAAGCGGAGATATAGTTAAAATATGATTAACCTTTTTGAAGTCTAATTAATTGTATTTATTATAGATTATGGTACTGATTGACAACTTATATTTCTCAGTTACCCCAAAAATTCTGCAGCAAGCTATAGTTAATAAAGGATAATCTGATGTTTTTATTAACTCCTTACAAACTACACCATATCAATAATTCAATAATAATAATAATAATATGATATTGATCGTTTTTATGCACGATACTTATTTCTGCCATAAACGCATCAAATTTACAGTCTATTAACCCTCAAATTGCGGAACTAGGTAAATTTAATCGAAAGTTATAATCGCTCCATCTAAATTCTAATGTTTTGGTAACGAGTTGAAATCGTTAACTATTTGTATTAGATCTAATAAGAAAATCTACGTTATCTACAAAGAAGTAATAATGGGTATTTATGAAATAGATGTAACCCAGATAATTTTACTGTGGATTTTATGAATTTATAATGAAACTGGTGTATCAAATACCAAATCGTAATTTATAATAATCGTATGAAATAAAAAAAAATAATCGTAAGAAAAATTTTTTGACCAATAATAAATCATAAATATATTTCTTATCCAATAATAGTACTAGAAATTCACACACCAAACGTACGAAATCAGAACGAACGAAATAACAAATCCATAAATAACAGCCCAGATTCACGAGCTCGGAACATGGTCGTGAAACGTGTTGATATCGGGTTGGCAAATGCTTTTATATTTCCAAACAAGTAGGTTAAAACTATTAAAAGATGTGTCAAACGTTCGACGCGTAGAAATGCGATCAAATCGATTAAATGACTGCCAGGAAATTGTCAAAAATATCTTCACTCCGGCGGTTAATAAGACTTTGTAAATGAGCTCTCCGCCGCATCGTGTCACTTGACCTACATATATACTTTTTTCAAACAACCATCTGGAATGTCCTCAAGGACGAAAAATTTCTTAAATGATGCGATATTGGCTACTTTCCCCTAATTCTCGGCGAGGTCACCCGACGCTACTAAATCGTCTGGTATTTCTGCATGTGGCCGGGCCGCGTGGGCGACCTCGACACGCGGATAGCTACGGACGCCACGGCTCCTATCTAACCGGCCGTGAATCCACGTGTCCGTCCGGTGCATACAGATGCATCGATGCACACCACGATATTTCAGCAATCTAGCGGAGCAAAACTGAATCTCGATAATGATCCGGATGGAGAAAATCAGATTACAAAGTTAATAGTAATTTTGACAATAAATATGAGTAATATCGAAAAGAACAGACTCTAATAGTCCATCTTAAGTTTGGTTCCGCGTATGTGTCTTATCTACTGATGATTCTTTCCAGCTTCATTTTATTCTATATTTATGGAACCATCCACGCAATGGTACTTCACTGTATTCGATATTTAACACCTCGTCTAGACGAAATCTAAACAGTTTTTTTCTATATGAAATTATTTGATAATGTTAATAGGAGCTATTCGTCGATACACGCTTCAAATTAAATCATTTATTTAGTTAAGCAATTTCTTAAGAACCCTTCAATTATACATTTCAGACTATTAGAAATTATACAATTTTTCCGGTAGGTAATATATTAATAAATCAACTTTTGTTTCTTTGATGATCCAAGTTTTGTTTCCATTTTCTCCGATTCTGAAAATTTAATAAACCTTTTAACGTAATAGAAGTTTTATTTCGTACCCTAACTTTTTAACATGGTAAATTATGGCATTTCTCATTGTTATCAAATTGTATCACGTCCATAATAGTGAAGAAATACGAACAAAATATGATATCATGATTTGCCATAAATGCGTCTAGCTTTAAACGTGAAATATATTAGCATTGTATAGAATAATGTACTAAAAATCTAGTTATAATTTTTGAAATGCCGTGCATACTAATTATTTCAAAGATTGACAAGACACGCTAAAATTACTAGAAAAAGTTAAATGTTGATTAGAAACTGATCCCATTTTTATAGCACTTTTGCTTTTTTTTTATTTTACAAATAATTACCAACGCTGAACTGAATGTTCTGGTTTTTTGTAAGACTACAATCTCCTCAAATTAACGTACTTCCGATGCAACGATTTTATTGCTCCAAAAATCACACAGTGCAACGCTACAATGCGCGTTATCTCTGCGCCGATGGATAGTCAGGATTTCCCTACTGTTCGGTTGTGAGAACCGTAGCGGTCACGAGCCGGATGATCGATTTCGTTTTAATCGATCGATTTTTCCTCCACCGACAACTATTTTTCGATAGGCTTTATCCTCTTGCTCCAATCCCGATCGCTTAATCAGTATGCGAACGCTCATGGCAACTGAAAGCGTGTTGTTTCGCGTCATTGTTCTTTGTATTTGAAACCCAATTGTCCGTCAAAATTGATGCTTTTATCTATTGAAAGCTGTTCTTGGATGACAGAATGATCTTTCAGGTTTAAAAATGAACAATTACTATAAGTGACAAGGTTCCATAGTTTTCTCTACATTGTGTTCATGCGAAGTTTTGTCTGCTGCTCTATGGAAATTTAAACTTTCAAAAACAAAATGCTTATAAGAGCATGCTTACTAATGAATTACTGCTTTCTTTATTAACACGTTAAACTATATCTCTTGCATAACGAGACACAATTCAGATTTTAATTACTTGATACAAGTAAAACATGTTGTAATCATTCTTATAAATATTTATTATCTCTTAGATGGTGTAACTGCATTTGTGTATATGTAATGTTACTCTAATCAAAAGATGCTTGAATATATGCAGAATGCAATAACACAATTAGTTTCTTACAGTTTGAAGAATAAGATTTGAAAATTATGGCTTAAACAAATTAGCGTTACGTACGATGGAAAATATCTGTTAATTCATTCTACATGACACCATCTAATGCTTTAACAAATGTTTGTATTAAATATTTGTATTCGACGGCGAGGACAAACACCAACTATTATCGCAAGTACCAGCACAAGAGGCAATGATAAAGTATCGTAATGAGTTGAAACAGCATGTGGTTTATTTACAATTGCAGAAAGCTCACCACAATAAGCTTCGAAGTCAACATACAACGGGTGCAAACTACTAGTTATATTTTTTACATTTAACTTTTTTTACGGTCATCTGCAAGAAATTTAAATCCTCAACAATCTTATAACATGTTCTTAAATGAAATCAGTATTTAGCAATTTGTTTTATAGAATTGTACCCTGATTATTGACCCAGTAAAAAGTAGCTCTATTTTAAGCATGACTATATTTTTTAGATGAAAAATATTGAAGGCTTTGTTGATCTACTGTCCGTTGAGTTTTTCTCGACAAAAAGATTAGAAATTCCACTAAAATATGCATTCACGTACCCTAAATTATTTATTGCAAAAGGTGCTACAGTATTTCAGTATAAAATTCCGAACAAACGTTGAGAACAAAGCGCTATTCGTATTAAGGTACCACCTGAAACGAATGTAAGTATGTAATAGATTTAAATGTAAACGCTGCGTTACGAGACAAGAGGCTTTTTGTTCCATTTGACGGTCGCTGGTAGCTCTGTAAATATGTCAACTTGTATCGGGGACGCCCTGTTCCAAACGGCAAATATCACCGCACCATTATGAGCAAACAGCTTTGTGACATTCATCGTGTTAGCCAGAACACATTGACGTGTGCCGAATGTATTGTATCCGTTCTATACAATGACGCTATCTAAAAATGTGTATCCTACAACGAGAGATAGTGCAACGCACCACTTCAACACGTATCGTATTAATTTTACGAAAATTCGCAAACACATGTCGATGGAGTATACCATGACGGCTCAAATATTGTAATCACACATAATAATAATGCATAGGAAATTGTGGAAAATCCCGATAAGAATGACATTTGCTAATATTGATAGTAGCTTATCTTTCAACTTCTACACCCACTGAAACTAACGTAATCGCTATTAGCGGTCTCAGACTGCTAATGTTTGTTCCGCTATTATTGTCATAATACTGATAAATAAAAAGTTAAAACGAAATGTTCCTACTTTGCACATCAATAACGAAGGTGTCTAAGTTCGATTAAATAGTAACAAGTGTACTTAAAATTATAAAATTTGATTTATAAAATCAATTTCTTGATTTATAACATTTTTCTTACAATTATATCATATTATCATCATAGTATCACTATATTTGGATGAAAAAATTGAACGTACAGTCCTCGCGCAAAAGCGAATGAAAAGTAGTCCTTTCGATAACAAATATTTCGTGAGCACGGTTAAAATAAAAGATATTTTCCAGATTGGTTTAATGAAACGGAAATGTTTCATTTGATACAGTAGATTGTTCAGATAAAATTATACAATTCAAATAAATTTCCGTAATTTTATGCACGATAATAATTTAGCGGAACGTATTTTATTTATCACAACACTGATACCAGTGTGGAAGAATGTTTTATTTCGACCGAATACCGTTTACAATTTACAACATTGTAAAAATACGTAATATTACGATCGTTGGAACGAGTTTCATACCGAAACTACGTCGAGAATTCTTGAAACAATAAAGACGCGTTAGCATACATAACAATAGAAAGACACTTATTTTTATATAATAAACATGCAAGAGTTTTATTCTACTTCATATAGTTTTTATACTATACCATATTATACTTTTGACTTAATTTTTCACTACTTTTAAATGTATACGTAGTTTGTTATATTCGAAGCTGCTATAAGGTTATTATATTATATGTTAAGCTGATATAATATATTATATAGATTACGTGATTACGTTTCAGCTTTAAAGCTGAAAATTTTGTCGTTATAAAATTTAAAATAAAATGCGTTTGAAATGCAATAATTCTCTTATTAAAGAAACAAAAATCAATTGGCGAAGTGTTTAAAAAGTATAAAATATTACAATCAAGCGTGGAAAGAATAAGGAGAAAACATTGTAGTGATATGTCCGGGTCATGCGCAGGTCGATCGAACTACCCCTCGTCACAAAACGAGAGATATCCCGTACATTTCATCATGCTGAGGAGCAGCAAAATCCGTTGTAACGACAGGAAAATGAATAGAATACGTAGGAGTACATTGTAGTCTTCGGACAGTGCGACGAGTTTTCAAGAAGACGAAGAAACGTTGAAAAGTCGGAAGAATATTAAAACTCGCTTGGCTTTTTGCTAAGTAAGAGATAATACATGACATTGGACATGTAAACATGTCATAAGGTCAAACGAATCTAAAATTAGTAAAATTTCGTCTGATGGACGTCAGTGGATTTGAATCGTAAAGGTAAATCATTAGAGAGACGATACGCAGAAAGAATAATAAAATAGATGGTTGATTCGTTATGTTGTGGGGTTGTTTTATAGTGTATGGGTAAAAAATTTTTAAAATAACATTTCGAGGAACGGTGGAGAACATGCCAATAGCCTGACCACCCCCGAGTCCGGATTTGAATCCGACATAAAATTTATGGGTAATATTAAAAAACAATTACGAGACGAATATAATTTTTCATCGCGTAAATGGGAAAATACTGAACAATAATGGTATGCAATACTTTAAGAGGTTCGCATAAATCTAGTTGAGACTATGCCAAGTAGGACTGCAAGCATTTTAAGTGCCAAGGGTTCATGGATGAAGTATTAAATCCGTTTAAATTTGTTATTTACTTCCTTTGTAATGGTGAAAATTGAATCAGGAGTGTAATTGTACAACATGAAAACTATGTAGAGTACAACAAAACTCTTACGTTAAACTACGTGAAAATATGTATATTACGTTGAGATAAGTATAAATTAACATACGCCATCATTTTCGTTTATTTCCTACAGCGATATAAAAATAAAAGAAGATCAGAAAATTAAAATAACAATGGCATAAATCATACATAATATCATACACGTTGTGAGAAACGTGGAGTGTAATTATTTAATGAAATATGTATCATTTACTAACCAAGTTTATAAGTTAAAGTTAAGTTAATTCATAGTAACTTTATAATTTGTGCACTTGTCTTTTCAATATTTTAGCATGCATACATCACATTTTGAGACGTAAAACAATGTTACCGTGTGTCAGTATATTTTGAAAAGTAATAATTCGAAGGAAGATCTAGCTGCGTTATGCGACAGATCAAAGTGCTTTCGTACAAAAATCATCAAAGACTGCTATAACACAGATTTCGTTTTCGACTGAATAAATAGAATGGATGCACGAGACGCTAGATTGGATCTTGTGCTCGTGGAGGCATCAGACGGTCATTGTTTTCCCATAGGAAAAGAAAGTCTATATTGCAACTTTCTTCGATGGTTTCTATATGTAAAAGGTCTCTATCGCGCAATAGAGTTAGATCCATCTTTGACTCTTGGCTTTCGAAGTATAGTAAATACTTTCCAATTGTTCTTTAGCTTGTAAACAAATATGGACAACTTGGGAAAAGGGGATACGACTATTGCAGCCTCGCGGATAGAAACGAGTTGCGAGACTCGAATAATCGTATCCCCTCTTTTCAAGATATCTATTTTTATTTACAAGCTGAGGGACAGTTGGGGAGAATTTACTATACATTTCAAAATAACCGGAAAAACTGCTGCATGTTACGCTCTTCATTCTAAAAATTACAGTAGGACCTCCATTATCCTGGCTAGCTTGCATAATAGTACATTGACTTAATTAACTGTTTAATTGCCGCACCGATAACTTCAATATTTTATAACATTATAGTATTTCATTTAATCAAATTAAAATGGAAAAGTTATGCTATGTAACAACAATTATTTCATTCATGTTTTGCGGATCCTAATGGAATAAGGAAAATGGATAGGCGGCAGTGAAAATACTAGAGTGAATCATTTTGTATATTGGTTACCATAGATTCGATTAAATACTTTTGAAAAGAATTTGCATAACAGGTAAACAATTCTGATATTGAAGGTTTCAATGTTTATAATAAGCACAGAAATATGCATGCATCTTGTTTTGTATATCCGGTTCAACGAAAATTTGTAGTAAATATAAACAACTGTACGTGTTAATACGCGTTAATATTGTTAATATTATTATATAAGAACGTAAACAAGAAGGCAGGAGAAAGTTCAAGCTACGGTATGGAAAACTATTTATGTGGAAAAAATTTATTCTAATGCTAGTTTTGATTTCTTTTGCACAAGACGCGGCGAAAGCTGAACTTTTGCAAGATATCTATGCAAAAGATAAAATATCAGAGAAAGAAAATCAAGAAGTTTAGGTCGCAAATTAAAAATTATATCGCATTAATTAAATAGTAAAAAATTATGTTGGAGTGTGCACCGAAATGCACAATACATACGCATCAGGAAATGTGCCGTCTTGACCTGATGTTTATTGCACCACTATTCCTATTTAACCAAGGGCCTACAAAGGAATGAGTCAGTCGCTTCAGGACAGCCTACCGAGTCAGTAACACCAGTAGTTTAATAGTTCCCTAATCTTCGTTGTTTTAATATAGTCATAAAGCTTAATATTGTGTTATGTTCAAATTGGAATAAATTACATTGATACACGTTGATTTCATTGACGCGTGGAGTTGGAGTAAATTATTTAAAACATAAGACACAATTTCATCTCCCAACCTCGTCATCCCAACAAATTATGGAAAATATAATTAGAGAAAAGAAAACTATAAGCTATGACTAATATACAATGAATACCGCGAAAGAAACTACAACTAAATTATAACAACGCAACAACTCAAAAGCTCATGAGCTCTTCACTCATCGGCTTCCAAATCAACTCTGCCCGTGCTTCTTAAAAACGAAAACCGTTACGCGATCGTCGCCACTCATCTATAAACAAACGCGTTGCTATTGCGGCATCAGGCTTCGCTCGCTCTCCCTGATCTCGCTCGCGGCAGATACAATGTCTTAGCCTACGGCACTGTCACATTGTGCCTGCATCTTCTAAATTACGATACTACAAAATTGTTAGATATGCGAATGTAAAAATTCCATTATATTCTATTATTATTCTATTCTATTATATAAATTATATCTTAAGTCATTAAAGCATTTTACGGTTGAAAATTAGAGACTATAATATTGTTATATTAACGCAGATACATTAAAAACAGACATTATTTAATGTTTATAAACAGACATACGTTAAAAATAGAATCGGAATAGAAATACAATCTTTTATAACGTAATTGATACTTTCATTTACCTCCTTATTTACATTATTGCACAATAATATTAATAATATTTAATTAACGATATCACGTTAACATTAAATTACATTTCGGCCCTAGTCTGATCACGTCGCTCACACATAATCACCAATTAAAACAAAAATTGTTGCGCAACTTCTGCTGCTTAGCCGCAATAAATAAAGTTAAAAAATTCAATGTTTCTAATGTACCTTAAACAAAAATATTAAATATTATTGGCAAGTAGAATGGTCATTGTAACTCGAATTGCAGGTTCGATTTCTTAATTTAGCGCAACGAGTAATAGTGTCATTTCACAAATGTTCATTAGAATTTGACATTTCCGGGCCCTCGATTCCCTTGGCAAGCTGGGATTATTCGTGCAGTGTTTCCCACGCGTTGTTTAATAATTAATACCGTTGTATTGCTGCGCTTTAATCAGATTTCCATTACAGAGTACACTTAAGTGGTCAGAATGTATTTTTAAACGAAATGCAGCGTGCGTGTACGGCCGAGTACTTTATATCGTTTCCCTACGTCGCTAAATACGTATGTTTACTGCGTCAAAAATTGTTCCCTTCGAACGACAATATTTCAAAGGATCGAATTATATTGTGGCTCTGTTGGCGACGTGTTATCACGACGGTTAATCTCCACGACATGCATACGAAATCAATTGCAGTTTTCAGCAACGGCACAGTTGGAACCACTGAAATTAATTTCAGAATAATATGTATTCTCCCGGTATACGGTGCACGTACGTTTCTGTTGCATTGTTTTCTCCCTGGCTTGCTAAATGCAATTTTCAAGTCTTTCATACGTCCGATCGATATAGCCCTAGCGACAACTTCAATGTAACCGGTCTTATTTGAAATTTTTGTGCAAGTTTTTAATGAGCACGAATCGCCAGCTTTTATACCTGCTCCGTTTTGGGACGACCGCATAGTGCAGATAAATATTAACAATTCTATTATTCTGAACCAGATCGAGCTCGAAAATAATAATTGTCAAATCTTGTTTACAGTTTATTAAACTGTTTTCGCTGTTTTAACCTTTTATATCTATTTTTACTAAATTATTATTTGAATACGTTTTCATATTCTGAAAATACTGCATATAATAGCAACTATTTAAAAACTTCTTCCTTTGATTAATGATATTACTAAATCGAAAGTAATATTTCGATACTCTTTAATTCTTTTAATTTTTCTATGCTTATTTATCACATTTAGAAGGATAAAAATTGTCTGCAATATTAACGAGCTACAAATTGTTTTAAAGCAAGATTTTAACCAAGACTCATTTAACTAGTTAACTGTAGCGATCTCTTTGCAAAGCGTCCACCAGTGTGTGTCGCGATAATCGAACGATGACGAAGGAGGTTATGAATCCAACTCAAATTATTTATAATTTTCATTTGTTTGTTTCATTTCGTCTTGACCTTGAAACGTTTTAAATATATTTTTACGAACATATTTTAGTTGTCGCCAGAATTACAATTTAAATATCAAATTGTAACAATAATTTCATAACGTAATGCAATATTTACCTATCGTTCACTATCAAAATTTGGCGTTAAACGAGAACGTTCGGAGAAATTTTAAACAGAAAAATAAATTTTTAAGAAGGCCGGAAGAATCAAAATTTTGGTCGGTTCTGTAAATCAAATGTCGAGATTATACGAAATAGCGGACATATTAACAAATAAAGTTTGTTCTCGTTAAATGTAAATTAACTTACGCTTTTTTGAAGAGCGTGGGCGTGTTGTCACTGCATAGGAACGTAAAAATATATTCATGAAGATGAGGCGATCATGATCGTCTCCTGTCATAAAACAGGGAATAGCCAGGGAATAACCAAGCGATACGCAAAGAGCCATTTGCCGGAAAGCATGACAGAAAATGTGACGGTATCTTTTATGTATAATATGCAGAATGGTCGTTATATTCTGTATGAAAAAATGTTGCCGATACAATCCAGGAATTTTTCATGGGAAACCTCGCGTTCCAACATAATGGACTTGTGATTAGATATTCTTCGTGATCGATTCAACTGACAATCATCGTTGCTTTACATACTATTTTATTATAGATAGATATTTCCGTGGCATTCAACAAAAATTTCTTTACAACAGTGATTAATGTCTGAACATGTCGCACGAAGTATTTTGTCTATACGTCGTTCAATTCCCCCGTAATAAATTCGTAAAAATCATCCATTCTTGCGCGGACTCGGACGTAAACCATGATGATGGACGTGAAGTAGCATACGCGATATGAGTCCCATCGCTAGAATTTCCGATTTACGCTCGGATAGATAGAACGCACTTATGACAAATCGATAATTCGAATTGGAACGATAACTGTACTGATTAACAAAACAATTCCGTGAATGTTGGTTCACGCTCGCGAATTCGGGATCCACTTACGCGTGTCCTGACTAATTATAACTTCGTTGGACAGTTCGAAAACAGAGGAAGCTACTCGACCATAGATTAACGTGTTATCTTTTAAAGCTACTAAATATCTTTAATTAACACCCGAACAGTGCACTTTTTTCACAAAATTTTTAATACGCGTGCTTGCCATTATTTATAGTTTCACTTATCAACTTTCAACAACACATTCTCTAAGATACTCCTCCTACGTTACTTTTTCCGTCAACCTTAACCTTTCGCTGTCATATTCCCTACGCGAAGCACGTACGTCATACAATTTTCAAACAAGACTAGCAACAGTATCGAGACCCAAAAATTTGAGAATATAATTTGAACATTCTGATACGTAGTTTTCTTCATTAGAATTCCGTATCCTACTTCCAAGTATATTGAATTAATTGTAAATTTTATTCTTCTTATGGCAACATAGATTTTCTGGGAAAATATGTCGGAAAATAATTTTTAATGAATTATCAGGAACTAGATATGGAAAGAAGAAATCTAATATTCTGAGTCTAAATGGACCCAATCCTCGTCGTCCAATCTTATCGTTATTTTTAGTCGTTAATCTTTTTCTCCATTTATCATGATGAATATACATATCGCGACGAATAAATCACGACGAATAAAACTCAATGAATAAATCGCGATGAATAACATCGGTCGACTAAACGTTCCAGTCGCTAATTCCTTTTCGTTTTTCCACAAACAATTTGGCAACCAGCAGTGAGGTAAAAATTCATTTCCCCGCACGAAATGCAGCATGTCTATGCTCCCTCAGCAAACGCTAATTCTCGCCTGAAAATCTTCTGCACAAAGTAGAAACGTTATCGAATTCGAGCGTGCTTCCGAGCCCGTATTCCCCTTTCCAATGCCGGCGAAACTCTTGCGAAATTATAGCGCCGGACCCTGCCACGAGGATGTTTTTTTTATCACCAGTGAGGTCAGCAGATTTTAAAGGTAATATCATGCGGACACCCGACACGTTCGGAAACATTTCTGGAAGTTCGAGCGAGTTCGAACGCTGTTCTCCCTAGAATTGTATGCCGTGAAGGCTCTGCACTTCCAAAGTGCACGCCACAAACTGCACGCCTTCGCCCGAAAATGTTATAGCGGACGATATTGACCATATCTACCGTTCGCCGACTACGCGAAACTATAATTTTATTACAACAAGCACCGTTTATTCGAATATATGAATATTTCGATGTTCCGATGCTTCTATTTTTATTTCAATGAAAATGCAAGCGTTAATTGGATTTTCATGGTTGTAACAAATACATTCGTTTTGTCGCACTATAACCTGTGAGCCTACATCGTTACTTACTGACGAGACTTTATTAATTACAACTTGTCGGAAATATGGTTGGAATCAGCTAGATCTAGTGTTCTTGGGCAGCACTGGCCCTTGCAACTGTGTAATCGATATGTGCGTTCGTTAATAAGGTCCCGCTAGCTTTTGTTCTACCGCTCCCTGGTTTTCCTTCTTCTCGATCCAGCAGTCGTACGCGCAACACGTGCTTTTTTATCCCGCGGTAACATTAATCTTTCTTTTGTCTATATTTATACATAAATAAGTAAACGAGCGATTTGTGCGCTTGTTCCTTTTATGCAAGATCTAGAAGTGAAAGTAAATGAAGACGTACGAGAAAGGAAAATTGTCTTATACTATCAGGGAGATTATTAAATGCAACAAAGTACTTATTAACGTAATTGTGAAAGAAATTGTAGTTTAAAGAGTTACTCTATACTGATATGTAAAAATATGTGGTTAAAATTACATAAACATAATTACTTTAAACATTACATAAACATAGTTAATTTAAATATTACATAAACATAGAATTTTATGCATTGTACCTTTCATGCTTTACCAATAATTAACCTCTTCAGAGATACTAACACGTATGTGTACATTTAGTTTTCTTAAAATTATGATTATTCTAACTGTGAAGAAAATAAAAATCAGTTGAAAAACTATTTACTACAGAATCCTTCAGCAATACGCAAGACACCTCATTGAATGAAATGAAATGAATGAGAAATAAAATAGAAACAATTAAATAGATTGTTCTTTACTATAAAAATTCATCCCTGAAGAGGTTAAATTAAAGAAGATATAATACATACATATGTGTATGTATATAGGTCTTCGGTGACTAGACTGTTTTTACCTAATTGACCATTGAACTTTTTTATGCGACTTAACAATGTTTTCGTTTTTTCTCAACCTGAAATTACAAAACACCGCACGGTGGTAGAATCTTTTGAACTAGATTATATCATGAATCTAAACGACAGCGGAAGAAGCGTAATTCATTTTTCTTAACTGCTGCCATTGATATGGGTCGTTGAAAATGAACTGTTGGGAGGCGTGAACAAAATTAAAGTTCTACCGAGCAAGTAATTTTCTGTGAATCCCCCGAGTATGTTGAACTAATTCGTCGGAATGTAATCAAAGGGTAGCCAGGATGAAAGAAAAGCATAATTCGTCTTCCTTGAACTGATGCAATTCGCTAATTTTACGCAACGAGCAGTCTGTCGGACATCCACGTCCCGTGTAATAAATGGAAGGTTCTGAGGAAGGTATGTCGCAAATTAGAGTGAACGTGGACCAACTGAAGGACTTGTAATTATCACTTATCATCGTGTCCGGCTAGCATTTAATGAGAACTAGTTGTTTTGATAGTCTATCTACCGGAAAGAACTTCCAATTAGCGCGCGAACAACACCAAATATAGTTCTAGTCACGTTTTCCTACCTGTTCTTGTCCCTATCTTGCACGGTTCTCTTTGGTTTCTGATTCATTGCTTTCTAAAAAAAAACTGGAAAATAACTCATTTATTATGGCGCACTCTGTATGCGGAAGAAACAAGAATCACGTATATACATTATTTTATAACAACGACATGGGTAAGTGGTCCGCTCTTATGTAGTAGTCGGCTGAATTACTTTTAAGTATAATTAATTCTCTATAATTTTCTCTATAATTACTTGTGTATAATTATTATAATACTCGGGATTAGTAGCAGGAAAATGTCCGAGGTTGTACAGATGGAAGAAGTATGGTCGCAGAACGACATGAATACGGGGTTGGAAATGCTACTTTTTTTTTTTT
>NC_135781.1:21503839-21552755 GCF_028453695.1 Augochlora pura
CCCGACAAAGGGATACACCTCGTTGGAAATGCTACTTGAGAACAAAATGAGTCAACGACGCGACGCGACGGTAGCCGTCGAATCTTTCCACGTTCCAAGAAGCACGTTCAGAAGAACGATTTAAAGCGATTCCAATAGAATAGACCATGGATTTGCGAAATTGGAAAAACAGCTGATAGATCTAAGGGTCAAACTTATCTCGTTGAGTAAATTCGACTTTTGAAATTCTCATACGATTCGGCCGAAAAAAATCACCGTAAATCAGAAATGTACGGAATCCGATAAAATAAGATAAAATTAAGGATAATAATATTTGGAATTATTTCGACGAACGATCACCGACTGCGTCATTCGTAGAAGATTGCTTAACAACTCTATCGTCTAATGTACTAAATTAAGTTCACGCGGAGCTGACAGACTAAGAAAACATCGATCATGTTTCTTGCAACATTTACGGACATATCTAAATTGAATTTCTACCTTAATTTTTCGTTCTCTGTACATTGCAACTAATTCATCTTCATAAGTGCTTGTACAATTAACACGTTCACGCCGGGGCCGATTTTCATTTGTTTTGCTATGAGGCGGCGCTGAAATTAATATCGCGCTTCATCTGGCGGCGCGTAGTTATTGTCTGTTCAGACCTGCATACGAGTTGTTTGTTGCTCTGCAGTACAGTGAGATCTTATTTCGCAAGTTTTGTAACTCGTGCCGTTTTTTCATCCTGACCACAAATTTCCGACAGTAAGTATAATTAGAAAGGTGATAGGACAGTTTAGTGCGGGTCACCGGTGAGCCGCGCCGCCTGATGAGACAGTTTAGTGCGGGCCACCGGTGGGCCGCGCCGGCGTGAACGTGTTAAGGAAGACAATTTGTCTAAACAGTTCGACAAACTTGTACTAGCTTAATTAATTTTATTCCAGCATTTGCTAAAACATTATATAACCGAATCATATACGCATAAACGATTTTGCAACCTATTTGGAACAGTTGCGGAATACTGTAATACCATGTAATTGTTGCATTATTCATGAATGTCGCGTAAATCTAGGATGACTAGGCAGACTAGGTAACTAATAGCACAAAAGTCAAGTCTATTTGGAAATGTTACTAATTCAGTCCATTCGAATGGACCACGATAAAAATGGATCTTTTTATTTAGTTGCTTATACATGGTTAATATGTACAATATGGATACTGGAAACGTGAACGATTTGAAGAATTCATATCTTTCTTCGTAGGTTATAGAGCATCGCTAGGAAATTAAAATGGCTGCGTATGACGTCCGGGAACGAGTAAAACCTATCAAGTTTTTCAATTCCAATGAAAAATCAGTTATTAAAACTCAAAGAAATTACTTGGACTTGCGTACGCTGAGAGGACGACGATGGACCTATTACGAGAAAATTTCTACGAACGAATAATTTCAAAAGATGCTGAATTTGTTTGGTCTCAGCGTTCGCCTGATTTGATGGTCCAGACTTCTTTTTCTGGGGCTGCTTGAAAGAACGGGATTACGCAAACGAACCTCGAACAATTCAAGGATTTAAAGAGAACATTCAAGCTGAAGTTCGACGTTTAGGATTTCAAGCCTTGCGTAAAGTCGTGGAAAATGTTGTGGAAAAATTTTATATTTATGGTCAGGAAAATCGTGGTTATTTAACCCTTAGCCCTCGAGCGAAAACTCTAATGCGCCATTCGAGAGCACGTTCCAAAATAATTTTACATTAATCTAATTTGTTTACATTTAAAAAGCTGCGCGAAAGCAGCTGTTGCTAGTGTCATAAACTTCAACGTTATGTGTATAGAATGCAGTTAATTATTTGAAATGCAAATACTATACGTCGGAGAAATTATTTTATTGGGTTGGGGAATAAGTTCGTAGCGTTTTTTTATTTTCTCTTATTTTACAACGATTTGTTGCTGTTGAACAAAGTGCGTCATATTTATTCGATAGAGCTGTCTCTGCTCTACAAAACTGTGCTATTTTTTTTTCTTTTAGTCATTCAATTTTTTATTATTTTTGAGGCTGTAGCTTGCAAATACCAAGGTGTTGGCGAAAAAAATATTTCTTGACGTTTTTTAGTACGGAAATTACCTTATTCCTTTATTTATTTTTTTATTACTTTCACGTGTACTGCAGCCGATCAATGTCGCCGGTCGCGGGGCGCTACCCGGCCAAGCAGACCAGTGTGATACCTTTTTCCCCGCTAAAACTGGACACAGGGTTAGAGAAAGTCACCATCCGCAAGTCGCAAATGATTATACCTTTTTGGGATACAATCAATAAATAACCAAACAACGAAAGATCTCCAGCTATTTTATCTCCACATATCAGAACTACGCGACTACGCTGTATCGACTATACCGACTATACTGTTCTCTTATTTTACAACGATGAGCTGTAAAGTATGTGAGCTGTTTCTGCTCTACAAAACGATGCTAATAGTTATAACAATTGATTAATCCATTACGTATTCGCTGTTATTGTTTACGACCTCCTCCGACCTCTTGACCAATTTGTTGATATGTAGAAAAAATGAAAAATAAATTAAAAATAAATAAAGGAATATGGTAATTTCCGTACTAACAAACGTCAAGGAATATTTTTTTCGCCAAAACCTTGGCATCTGCAAGCGTACGGCTCGAATTGTTATTTCGGTCGCCGAACATGTACCGCTACAGCCTCAAAAATAATAAAAAATTAAATGACTAAAAACAAATTAGCACAGTTTTGTAGAGCAGAGACAGCTCTATCGAATAAATATGCCGCACTTTGTTAAACAGCAACAAATCGTTGTAAAATAAGAGAAAATAAAAAAACGCTACGAACGTATTCCCCAACCTAGTAGATTTCGAGTCAAAATAGCTGGGAGTGCAAAGGGATAGCGTTTTTCGCAGATAATAATGAAAAATATCCATTAATGATATTTCCATATAAAATAATAAAAATCTTAAGAAACATGTGTTTGTGAATGTTATTTCCATTTGATTTCATTCAGTCATTCGGTAGCCACCCTGAATTCCAAATTGCTGCTCCAGATTATGGTTTTCATGAAAGTTAAGAGTACATAGATTTAAAGTGGCCGGTGCTACGCGAAACCGACTTTCTGGTCCGTGTCTGGCATTAGAAATGAGCGGGCAAATCACATTCTTTTGCAGTGATGAATAGCGATCTAGCGATGCAATCTCTATTTGCGATGTTGCAAAGGCATTAGGGCACTGAAAGAATGGCACGGTCGGGTCACGGATTTCAAAAGGGCCGATAAATTCAGCTATTTCCCTTTTCTTCATCCGTCCGCGTATGGAGAGAAGTCGACAGCGCGGAAGGTGGACAAGGTAATCCATTGGTAGACGCCAGTGTACGTTGGCAGGAACCCCGAAGCGTTTGACCACCGGTATTGATAGACTATTTCCCTTGGTGCCTTTTGTACGGTTAAAGTACTAGAAACAGTAGCGTAATGTATTCCTTACGGCGATAAGAGACGTCCGCTTAAACCACCGGTGGATCGTCTAACTTCTCATAGGCCCGGTCTAGAATTCTTTTTGTGTGAAATGTGGAACGATAGCTAGCTTCACAAAATATTCATCGACCAATTCGTCGACCATTTCATCAACATTGAATGAAATCCAAGCAATCCATTTTATTGAAGAAAATTTCAAAAATTTAAATTCCTGATGGTGAACATTAGACTGTATATTTCATGTATTTACTCGCGGAATTAATATATGATATTTATAACAGAAGAGAAAGTTTAATTTGCAATGTCTTTGCATTACTAGCACATTAAAATAATTAGAGAAAGAACGAACAGATGAATTTCTCTAATGATTTCCTGCAAAAGAAAGTTGAATATTAAAAGAACAAATTGGTTATTGGTTAGTTAATAGAAAATAATGTGTATCGTTCTCGCCAAGTGGAAATTATAAAATGATTTCGTCTGTATTTTGACATTGTTGTGTAATATTAAAGGTATTGATTTGCAGAAGTTCCATCTCGTTTTTCAGCAAAACGAGACGATATTATCAAAAAGAACTTTCGAACTATTTGCACGGAAAAAGAAGACACACGAGTTTTCTGGCCATTTGAAAATCATCTTTCACAGATTGGAATCGACGCAGCAACCTTCCCGAACATGTCACGAATGTTTTTTCACGGTATTTGTAACCTTTGTCCCGATACGAGACTCGTACATCATGCTCGCAGGCGCATGTCGCCTGTCTGTGTTCATATTCGACTTTCTTTTTAAACAGTCGTTTTCGTGCTGATCGATTTCGGTTTCAGATAATGGATAACTACGGTGCTAAGGACGTATAATGTAGGAAGAAGAACGTTGGACGATCTCCGTTCTCATTTCCCGTCACCATTTACAACCGGTATCGTTACGACTAATTACGTTAAGTCTACCGTTCCGTTACAACGCCACGATTCAACGTAAACGGGATTTACGATTCCGTTTTACATGCAATTCAAACTTCGAACCGTTACAAACGATGTAATATACTGCACGGGATTCATAAAACGGCGGCGTATTTAGCGGAGAAATTAAATAAAACCAGACTTCGTCGAATTTTACATTGCACGTAAATTCCTGCGAATAATCACCGTGGTTTTTAAAGCCTGAGAGGATGCTGACTTTTCTTTAACAAAAGGTAGTTGAAAGGAGCTGCGATGAGGAAGCCGTAAGAAATTAAATAAAGCTGAGGCTTGTCGGATTATACATCGCACTTTCTGCAAATAATTGCTGTGACTCCTAAAGCCTCAAGAAATGCTGATTCTACATGAACGGTAGACGAATGAAAGAAATTACCAGGACTCTGTGAGATGAAATAAAACTGTTACATTTTATATTTTATTCTGTCGACACCGACGTTGTCAGTACTGCAGTTTTCAAAAATTCCGATTTCCCTCTCCTTCGGTGAAAACGCTTTCTTTACGAAGTTATAGAAAATTTGAACAGATTTTATATTGGTTTTCCTGGAAAGTTTGTTCCGATTTTTCAGGAAAATTTCAGCACAACATTCTTATATATTATTAACAAAATGATACATACATACATAAATAAATAAATATATATAATATATACATATAACAACAATATAAATGTATAATAATATATATTTTTATTATACATACACGTGTACATTTACTCATTTAGCTATCTATGCATCATTTTGTTCTACAACCTCTCCATAGGGTGCGGGTTATTTTCGAACTGTGTGTTCATTCGATCATCATCATTGCTGAAGGTCTGCCGCACTTGTGCACAGTTCTTCTAAATCATCTTTCTACAGTTTTTGAACGTGGCGATTCCACTTTAAAAAGAAATGATTGCAGAAAGTTACAGCATAACGAGGCCATACGAAATTATATGACATTAAAGCTCGTTAGATTCTATATTTCATATTTCCAAAGCAATTGCGAGGATTCTTCTGATCTCTGGAAGTACTGAACTTTCATTAACGAGAGACGATTGAAAGAAATTGCAACTCAATAAAGCTCTGCTAGATTATATAAAATTGAATCTCGCTGCTGTAGTCTATATTTTCTCGTAACAGACTCTGCGATTCTCGGAAATTCTAAAAATACTAAATCTACGTTAACAAAACTTGGTTAAAGGAAATTACAGTTTAACTATTTAGATGCCGTAATGTCTTTTAAAAGTGTGTAAGTTATTCCAATTATATTGTATATATTTGATATTCTTCATAGATTGCTTAAATACGACACTTTTACAAAATAAAACATAAATAAAAGCATATATACTTAAATAGTTAGCTTATTTTACGAGTCTCCTCGTCGCGAAGAAATGGCCATGTTTTGTGGTGTGACGAGTATACTCGTCGAAAATACCTAACTGGTTAAAATTAAATGTATAGAGGTAATTGAAACTCGTCGGGTTTTATGTTTTCTTTAACAATAGTTGAACGAAAGAAATTGTTATCCAATAAGGTCCTCGCGAAATTAAGTAAGCTCGATGCACGTTGGATTTTCTATTTCATCCTCCGCAAACAGTCGCCGCGAGTACCAATACCTCTAAAATGCTGAATCTTTTCTAACAAAAGACGATTGAAGCATGTTGCAACTTCTTCGAGTGCCCTTCAAAAAAAACTGGATATTTGTCGACGAGATTCGGCATTTTACAACGTGGAATGGTTCCTAAGATATCGATATATTCATAGGGGGCCGCGCGCTATGCAATTTTCTTGGAGTCTTTCATTCGCCGAGTCGAATCCGAACGAAGGTTCGGAACGATATAATTCTATCGACTGCGATATTTCAGCGACTGTGCCAATAAAATACGGACTGTGAACAAGTAGAACTGAAAAATAGAAGAAACGTTCGAGAAAATGAGCTACCGCATGTTCCCAGCAAAAATAGAGTAGTAGTGCTGGATACTGTGGTAATAAGACATACTAAATAATTTTATTAATAAGTAAAACAAAATACAAGTATAACAAAATTTAATTTATTTCCTTCGAAAATAGAAAAATATAAGAATAAATAATAATGTCTTATTCAATAAATGGACCCTTTATTTTGAAAGTGGTGTAAGTCTATTTTCTCTTGTTTCGAGAAAATTAAAGGTTAACATATTCGTTAATTAAAAAATTTAAGCAAATTATATGAAGTTTGGCAATGTTTCTACAGTTTTATCAACATGTAATTTGGTTATATAAATTTGTTGTTTTACGTGCTGCAAATGGACTTACACCACTTTCAAAGTTAGACAATTGTAAAAATCGTTTAATTTCAATTTTGAAAAATCTAATACCACTTAAAATATACTTCTTATTAATAATAATGACACGACATCTAATTATTAATAATGACACGACATAAAATAGGAGTAGTACTTTTAATTTTAGACGCTAATTACATTGTTAAAATTACAACATATTGATAGTATTTACTTATGCTCTGCACGTGGCAGTGTTTCGAAATATGCATGATGCACCGGAGGTATATAAGGTAATAACTGCTTGATGTCTTTATATTTTTCATAAGTAATAGGCCTGGCATCTTGGTACAAAGGCACCAGGGCGTTTTTTTTCTTTAGCGATCTTCCAGGACGTGTAGGTAATTTTATAGTTTTAAATTTTTTGTCCTTTATCGATGTTTTATATAAAATAGTGTATGGTGTACTTTTGAGAAACCTCATCCAACATATTTGCAACCAATTTACCTGTTCTCCATTAGTGTTTTTTCTTATCTGTATTGTAATACTAGTAACTCTTGACACGTAATATGACACGTAATATAAAACAAATGTAAAATAACAGGCTACTGATCGGCAACCATCTGCTAAGCCATCTTCCTATAATCGACGATTATGCAATTTCATTTACCGACCAATTTAAAATTATACAAAACATGGGAATTTTTTAATAAATTAAACACGGATTAGTTATACATAAAAAATTTACACTAAATTAAGTATGAATTACGTGATATCTCATTTTTTCAAAAATGGATTTACACCACTTTCAAAATAAAGGCTCCAAATAGTAATGTCTTATTCAATAAATATCAAGTTAATTTTACCTGAAAAACAAATCAAAAGCAAAACAGCAATTGGCCACCCTCCTACAGTAACCGACTCTGCTACCCTACAAGTGTTTGCAGACTCCGACCGAGGTACAGATTCCATTTTATAGAATCGTATTACAGATCACATTTCGAACAAGATGTAATCTTCCCGAACTGATCGAAACTCATTTTATATTTGTTCAACGGTTTTACCATTAATTGAAAGCGCAGGAATCCAGAGACTCACTGGGAAGTATCCGTATTTGAGCACGATTCAAAGCAGAAAACAACTTCTGCCGTTGGAATTACCGAACGCGATAAAACGTGCAGCAAGCCGTAGTAAAAGCATATAATAATAAAAGGTACATAATTAAAGCACCAGAAAACGTGAAAGCCGCGCTCTCCTGTTTTTTTCTGCGGTCTGCGAAACAGCAGAACAATCTTCTTTCAAAGCTCTCAAGCAATGTCCACTTTTTTCACGGTTTCTAAATCTATAAAACTTTATCAACTTCGTCGAAAAAGTGTAAAAAGTAATAAAATTCTACAAAATTCGGCAAAATTCTAAATTAACACTTCAGTTATCGGTTGTTCCTTAATTTTTTCAAAAATTCGAGAGTGTGCAAGATGTTCGCGCTAACTCTACCAAGTGTTCTTCTTGTAAATAGTAAAATTGTGAAGAAAAATAAAAGCGGAAGTAGTTACGCTATGTTTTGTAAGAAATATAATGGGGTTTGTAATTTCTGTTCATCTTCATTATTTTTTCACAAATGAAGGTAATCTTGACTTTTTTAAATAAAACACTATGTCTCTTTTTACATTATGTGCCAAAATGAATTGACTCGAATACAACTATGTCACTATGTTTGCAAGTACTTTTTATCGATGAGGCTATAGTAAAAGTTCGATATGATTTCCTTGTGCACGAATGCCTTCGTGGAAGATAACAAAAACGAATTTGTCGCAATGACACTGTTTGCAATCCTTCTGATATCAGAAAATTTATAATTCTGCACCTTTGGTTAAAATATAAGGTGACGAGAGTTACGGCGCGTACCGTTCTTAAAAATGTAGTTTTTAGATAAGCGACCTTAAAGTTTGAAGTGATGTCTTCTCAAGTATGTGTTTCAAAAAACACTAGATACGACTTTTACATGATTCCCAGTCCATAAACCGCTCTCTCAACTGTATGACCTTGTTCTGTCTCTTTTTTGTCGAATTTTGATAATTCTGCACTCCCTTAAGAGTTGAAATAGTGCACCGTAACATTCGAGGGAACGAAAACTTTTAGGGAGAAAGTTCCGATCGAGGATGTTATTTGATTTGATAAAAATCGATTAAGTATTGCGAAGGGCACACTTTATCACTGCTCGAGCATATTAAGCAGGAGATACAGTGGCCCAGGTGTCTGTTCTCCGGGCACCTTCCGGTTCTACGAGGATTTTGTGACCGGGCAATACAACTTTACGAGCACCTGCCGCGAACTTTGGAGATATGCGGGCATAACTTCGCTATCTGGGTTTCGATAAAACTCTTAAAAGTCAACTTGCTCGGGCCACTTTTAAACCACACCCCATTTGTTGCACCTACTAAGTAAAAATTTTCGAATGTGTCCACGTCCGTAAAATATTATTCGTGAAACATAAATGCCTTTGACGTGTTTGTAATATTCCATGGAAGCTTTGGATGTTCTTTCTTAAACGATATACTCCTACAGAACATTTTGTATTTTATAGTGTCAAATTAAAAACTTAAAAGTTATGTTTTCATCTTTTGTATTGCTTATATCATCCAAAAACGTTTGCAGTGCTAAGGGGTAATTTATCTGTACTATTCTTGTCACTTGTTCTTGATACTTTAAGTCAATGACATTCTTGCCATTTGTTCTCAAATGGGTTATTGTTCGAGTGACGTTATTGGGTTTCTGCTAAATGGTGCAATTGTAATGAAATATAAATCTTATTGTAACGCCTGAACTCACGCCAAACGTACGAAGTGAGAACGAACATAGCGATAGAATCAGTTATAATAGAAATGAAATTCATGTGCTAAACTGTAATCATGAATGGCATTTTGATAGAATAACAAATGCCTTCATATTTGTAAGAGATGTTCGTTAAAATTGCAAGGTCAGTATATTAAATATTCTTTACAATTTTATCAGGTATGCGAAGAATGTATAAAATCCTAGAGTCTGGTCACAGAGAAAATATGATTCCGATGTCACATAAGAGATAAAGATTAACGAATCAAATATTTGACGCTATCAATTAAATATCCTATCGAATAAGATCTTATTAGAATAAAAATTCATTTGAATACGAAGCTATTTATCATTTGAATCTATTTGTACAGGATTTAATTGTGAATGTGAAAATGATTATTTATTCCACGTTAATCTTTGTAATTTATGCATCAATGCAATTATACATCATAAGTGCTTAAATATATAACATACGAACCGAGATTCATATTTACAACACATATATGTACGCTTAAAAAGTTACGCAAAGAAAATGGTCAACAATTATTAGCATTAATATTCGAATAATTTTGCAATCCCTACTTTGGATAAATGATAAATCTTTCTTGGAAACAATTCGAATAACATCCAGCTCTTGTCGTTGTTATTAGAAGTAGGTTACCAGAGTACAACGATTTCCTACTAATGATGCGTAGTCTCCGATTAAAAATGGCGTCGGCCGCGAACGATATGTAAATGTAAAGGAATGAGAAAGAAGACGCCGAGATACCTTGATGGTTCGTCTTCGTTCGTGTCCTAACAAGCAAACGTTGAGTGGATGACCTAAATCCGGAGACAACGCGTTCGTAATTAGTAATAAAAATGAAGAAAAAACTAGAATGGCTTCTTAGGGATTGGGGGCGTAGCAGGAAGAGAAAATAAGATTCTGCAGACGGTGCACTGCTAAGACTGAGACTATCTGGTGCACTATCATGAAAAACAAAAAGGAGGAATACAATAAGTTCTGTCACAGTCTTCAGTTTTGAGCACAACTTTTTTAGCAAACTCGAGCTAACCGCAGAAACTTCAAAATGAAACCGTGAACAAATTAAGGCAGAACGATTCAGGAAACACGATATTGTGTTAGAAGAATTGTATGTTTGCGAGTCTGTCGAATATGTTTATTTCAACCCGTTGCACTTGGATATCTTTCCTCACGAGAAATAATACTGTTGCTAATTATGGCACTGTCAAGATAACATATTACTAATTCACTAAATTTTTGTTAACACATTTTTGTACAAAATTCTATTTAAATAGAGCAATCATTTCCAACGTTATCTCATTTCGTTACCTCATTTTGATTTGATACATACTGCTTCGTGGACTAATACGTTGGAATTGTTATTATTAGTGATAAACTTTTTACTTCAATTTATACTTATTCATAAAGTTTGTAATATTTAACCCCCTGCACTACGATCTCTTTCAAAACTGCATTGATTATTATTTTTTTGTCCTTAATAATTTCCTTGTTGGAAGGAAAGGATTTTTCTTTCTTGATTATCTTGATTTATTTCCACTCCCAAATTTTGGCGATAGAAGATTCAAATTTTGTTTCAATTTAATAGAAACGACTGACAGTTATATTTATTAAATTATAGTCTAACTCGCTTATGAATGCGACATTATTTCATAAACACTTTTTCAGAATTCCGAATAAGTAATTATTCCATTTTAAAAACTCTTATGTATAAAGTACTTTTTTACTTTGTCAGTTCAAGTATTATATTTAAATACGAAATCACATTGGTGAAAATAAAATAGGAGGTACGGTGTAAAAAATAATACGGGAAAAAAAGATTAACTGTTGTCAAATCTTCTAACATATATTTTTTACTATTTCGTTACATAATAATTTAAGATACATTATTGTAAGCATAATCATTATTTTATAATACTGTTCCATTCATAAGTATAAAGATAAAATAAACTTCGGTAAAACTAAAAAGGAATGATATGTACCACGTACATCTACAGTCAGATAGTTTAATCTTCGTGATCTTTTAGTCCATTTCATAAAATCTCCATGCTATTATATTTGGAATTATTGCAGTAGTAGAAAAGACAATAAGGACAGGAGTTAACGTTTTTTCCTATCGTCGAAGAGGATTGAGACCCTTGAGAGACGACCTTTGTTCTAAATAAAAGTCTGGAATTCTAAATAAGGTAAGTGTGTCAATTACTATGCCAATTAAAATGACGACAGGAGTTTTCGACAAATTAAATACTTAGATTGTTTTACATCACTTCTTAAAACGTTTCAATTATATAAATGGAACACATAAAAAATATAAAATATTTAACAGTGTATATAAAATAGGTTTTGAGTGGATTACTGTGCTCTTAAAAACCTAAGAATTTAATTACTGTATGTCAATTGTTCAGCTTTTTCCAATTGTTCTCTGTCAATCTTTAGACACAGAGCTAGTTACTGTGTGTCAATTTCTACACACTGGTATAAGTATTGTAATCAGTTTTGGGTAAATAATTCGATAAGAAAAATCTGTAAATTTATAAAATATTCCCAATTAAATTATTTAGCAGCATTTATTATAAATGTTTCAATGCTTCACATGTACGCGCATATATTTCATCGACTAAGAAAGGGAGGTTAGATGTAACACGTGGTTTCCAAAAAAGGGATCAGTAATCAACACAGACATAAAAAAGCAATGAAAAGTTAATAGAAACAAGAAGTTTTGTTTCATTTACTAAATTGCTATAAATAAAAAATATATCTATGAAGTAAATCATATTATTGCTATTCTGTAATTTGGACAGATTCTATGAATAGTAATAGGTCATATTTGGAAAGGCATCGCTTTTGTTCTCTTTCTCATCTTTATTTATAACGTATTTCTCAAATTTAAAAAAAATAATCAAGCGTAGACACATGAAATCAATATTAGAAAAAATTAGTTTTTGCATTTTATAAGTGTTGAGAAGTTTGCTTGTGAAAAATAGAGATCATTCATTGAATAATGTTGTTTCTAAGTGTAAATAAAATTATTGTAGCAACGTAGTAATTGATAGTATCGAGGACCAGCGTTGATTAGAGGGGCAAAGGGAACATTGCGATAAATAACACGAGAGCGTAACACGCGTTCCAGAATCGTGCAACAACGATTACGATTATGATTTCGTAGGGTGCGCGTCATAATTCTTATTAGTTTGTATGAGAACGGTGTCAGCTGGAGGAGATTCGAATATTTACTACAGCGCTATATTATACGCTGTTCGCGGCATGCATAAGTCATGTGTTTCCGTATGAATACCGAATCGAAGTAAGCTCACGCGAAATTCGGTGTCTGAACGCGCTCGAACTCGACTGACCAATTAACGCTTTAGCTACTGCTAGACCGACTACGAACAGACTCTTAACACTAACAATAGGACTATGTATATCCAGAGTTGTGCGGAATTACAATTGAATTACCACAGGAATTATAATTACAGAGTAATTCAATTACTTTATAATTTAATCACAGTTTCAATCATAAGTAAAATCACCGTTTAATGAAATTACAACGTAATTCATAATTGCAATGGGGGTACAGCTACGAAATACTAAGTAATTAAAATACACTAATTAAAAATTACGATTACGTTTATCTAAACTTACGGATCGTAAAAAATAATAAATTAATAAATAATAAAGAAAGAAAATACGCAGAAAGAAAAAATTGATATATGAAAGAGAACCGTAAAAAATATATTACACTTTCTCAAAGTTCTTCCATGTAATTTGAATGACTGTATGTCAATTACAGTGTATTTCAAGTGCATTGTATACGAATGACACTTGTAATTAATATAATTAGCAATTGAATCAACTGAAAAGTTTGAATTATGTAATTGAATTAGCATAGCTCTGATTATATCGAACGAGATAAACTCAGGATTCGAAATAAACAGGTGCCTTTGTTGTGAAAACTTGTCTCAGTGGAACTTTTACGAAAAGTGTCCTCAGCTTTTGAGAACTTTTTTAATAAATGTCCTCGTGAGACTGATATTTTAGTATCTGTACATTAAGAGTTCTATGGAGGCAAATATTTTTCGAACGTTTATTAAAAAGGTCCTTGCAAATTATTATACGCTACATTTATTTATTATACTTTTTAGTTTTATATCCTAATAATCAGTTAATATTGCTATAATCTCATCGATTAAATGATCCTTGGAAAGTGTGGGAATGTTCGATAACTTTTTGTATTGATCAACAAACTGTTCCTGTTTTGGAGAAACTTTTATTTTAAAACTCTACTCCAGTCAAAAGTTTAAACTTTTAATCTCAAGAATTCTTGTAATTCTTCAATACCTTTCCATTGGAATCTGGAATATCAGAACCTTCTTCAAAAACTACCACGAGTAATGAATTCCATTATGGTTCATAACAAATTTCCGAAAGTTTTTTGAACCCTCGTTAAAGTCAGTGGTACATTTATATTTGTCAACAATTGAACCTATTAAGTTGTTTTACTAGTAAAACTTTCAATGGATTCTAATTGATTACTATTTTGTCACATTTGTTATCGTAACTTGGTTGTTACCATAGTAAATAGACTATACCTTTGATAAAAAGTATTATTATAACTAGTAGGTGTTCCATTTAAAACTTGCCACTGAATTATCATCTTTAGTTCTCTACGAAATTTTTTTTTATTAATGTCCGTAATTATCAAATTTTTAATGTTTGTTTCATAAATGATTATTTATAAACGTGCACTTAATCTTGATGCTTTAATGTATTGAAGATAATTTTAGGCGACCTACTTAAATTGTTTCATTAATGATAAAGGAAAACATAACAAAAATCTTTATATATTATATAAAATAATACTAATACCTATAAGCTCAATGAAATTTGCGTTTATGGTTCCTAACTAAATTATTAATTATACTACAATAAACAGAAGAGGAACTTTCTTGTTAATAGTAACTTAAAAAGTAAGTTTTAGAACGACTGAAAAACGGTTGTTAGTTATTGATATCTGAAAGCTTAGCAAGCAATTTTAACCTCCAGATAAAATTTTCATTTTTCCCAACGAATCGAGGAGAAAAAAAAATGAGCATTCTCATTATTAAAGTCCTTATTAACGTTCTTTCCCAACGCAGCATTCACAAAGGTTCCTTTGCTCTCATTGTCACTTTAACGCTCGCTAGGTTTGCGGATCAGTCAGTTATTTTATCATACTCCGTAAAGGTAACTATGATATAATTTATTCGGATTTTTTGACGATTTTTATTGTAATATTTAGCCTTGACAAAATTAAATAAATTCCTCACAAATACATATTTACAATCTCGATGGTCGTAAATTGATAAACACAAATCCAATGTTAATAATTGGAGAATTTTAATAAATATCAAGAGAAAAAAAATCTCATGGTTTTCTATGTAAGAGATTGAAACCGCCAATTTTCTGGTTAGATGCTCTACAACCCAATTTGTATCTTTTAATTTACTTTCATGTGTACAGAGTTAATTATGAATCTTCATCAAAGAGCCCGTGTAAAGACTATTACCTTTTATTTTCAAAAGTTTCTGAAATTGACGTCTCTCCCGAGTGCCATTACGCGTTTTGTCCGCGACAGCCATTCCAGATTGTACCGAGCAACAAATAAAAGGTACGTTGAATTACAGTCACATACATGTAGTTGTTAAATGGAGCCATAACCGCGTCGAATCAACACGATTTCGCGCACAGCTGAGGCATTGACGCGGGTTTTTAAGGAGAAACGGAAGAACCTTCGGGGGGCTTGTGCTGTCGCCAAAGCACCGAAGCAACTAGATACAACGTTCGTTTCCCAGAGGCACGTAGCATTAGTGTACTATCGTTTGCCAATTCCTTAAAAGTCACGTATTTCTAAGAGCAAGATAACGTCGTAACGGAAATCCACCGAGAATTCAATATCACTGTCGCTTTCGTCGATACAGTATGCCTCCAGACAGAAACAATTTTCGAACGAGCACTTCGCAACTGTGCCACGACCTTCTTAATCCTGTTGAACACTAAACGTACCTAGGAGTAAAAAAATAGCAGGTGTGCGTTGCCTTATGAAAATTGTAGGATCGAATTTATTTAAATCGTTACATTACTTTATAGTTTCATAAAATCTTTGACAAGCTAGAAACGTATTCGAACGTATTTTTTGTCCGCTAAAAGCTGCCATAGATAGAACTATAGTTGCGCAGAACTATAGATGCAACGCGGTTGTTGAATCATTAAAAATAAGGCTTGGTTCCCCCTGGACACCGTGTATTATAATAGCTTTACTTCCTTATCCTAAAAATGAGATTAAAAAGTATACAAAAAGAGAAACCAAAAAAATATTAAGCAATTCAAATAAAGATAAGATCAAACAATTTTTAGATTTAGCTTTTGCATTGCTTTTTACAACATATTTAGAACGCGAGTTCCGCCTAGTCCGCGGCTGGACGGTTAAGAATAAACTTTAGCTTGAGAGATTAAAAATGTGATCGAAGATGTCAACTTTGACAGTCCTACATCGCGGTAGTCATGTACGATGCCATGCGCAGTATTCGTACTAATTTCTACATTCATTATATGCGTACTAAGAAAATTATATTTTTAGCCGACTCTTTGGGAAAGGTATTACATACTACGTGGCGTCGTGAAAAACTTTGAAGTTTGATTGCAAAATACTGCACACGACAACGGGACTTTGAGAACCTTGCAATTATTTTGCAATCAAACTTCAAAGTTTTGCGAACAAAATGCCGTTCGTTTCAAGACGATATCCGCAGCAGAGTTCGAGTTGCGATTTTTTGAAGGAAACTCTGCCTCAAACTTTATAACTCGAGGAGTTCGAGAAGGGTTTGCGAAGGAGAGAAATAGAGAGAACCAAAAATCAATGATTAAAAGTTACAATTTAAGACGTGCGCCACTGTGTAATTAGCTGGTGCATTATTTTGGAGCGGAAAGTTGAATGAACGCGATGGAGTCCCGGATGAAAATTGCTGCTGCGATGGCGAAAGGATGGGTGATGGCTTTGTAGACGGAGACGGATTTTGTCGTTGCACAAACAAGTCGAGGGTGCAGCTTTTTAGTCGACCTGTATACGCACGACCTTCTTGGAAAGTTCCTTCCAATATGCTACGGCAGCTTTTCAAGACATCAGAGCGACTCTTACCTTCCGATTAACACTCTTTCTTCGCCACCGTTCGCTCGAAGCAACTCTCTTACGAGTTCATAATCCTTGGCATTCTATGAAACAAAGGAAAATGCTAACCCGAGGAATCGTATGAAGGTACCACTGCCGTTTTGGCATTCTACCTCGTGTGATAGCGACCGTTCGATCAATATGTATCAGGTCGTCTCGCGAGGAACGCGAGCTTCCTTTCGTATTCTTGTTACGTGAAACAGAAACACGTGATCGCAAACGTTTTCTATGCTCTCGCATATTTTCTGCAACCTATTGTTGTATACGAACCTCGTAAAAAGTATTCGGTCTAGTAAACTTTTGAACTCAATGTATGTTGCAAAGCGCCTTCATTCGAGGTACTTGTAGTCAATTTTGTTTTCAGATCTCCACGGTTCCTGATATCCATCGAACCTCTTTCTTTTCATTAACAAGTTATTTACAGCACTAAAGAAACATTTAATTAAATACGAAGCCATATTTCTCTTGCAAAACTGGTTGGAATTGGGTACTTAATTTCCGTCTTGTCGCATGCCATGCTACTGCTTCTTTTAAGATGACGTAGACTCTTATTTATTTGAGTAGACTCAGTATTTTGCAGAGAGCACGTGCACTATTGATTGTCTCGTTTTGATGGATTGGTCATAACGTTGCAGGTTTCAGCAAAATTTTAATCGGATGACAGATAAGAGATAAAGATTAACGAAACAAATTTTATTCGACGCTATCGAATAAATATCCAATAGAATATAAATTTGTCTAGATAACAATTTTTCCGAATGAGAATTCGATTGAATAGGAATATATTCGTGCACTAATTCATATGTAAAATAATCGATTTTAATAAAACTGGTAGAGAAAATAATTCCTTCAGAAGATAACACACTCTCTAACGTTATCTTTTTCTCGGAACATTTTCCAATTGGTTCTCAATCTATTCGAAGTTAATCTTAAAAATGTATAAAATTGTTCCACAAAATATTCAAAACCTCTACTCGCTGTACGTTGGTCTACCGTGAAATTGAAACGGCACAAAAGTCATGGAAGCAATCCAAAACCGAAGATGCACGATGTGTTCATAAGGTCCCGAAAGATCGCAGGCTTGTTTGTGGTAAAACCGATAGAAGAATGGGACACGGAAAAGAAAACTAAGAATATGGAACGTTTTATCTAACCGACAACGACCGTAGGCAGGATGCAGAAATTCCACACGCATGCTCCGCCAGGACGATGCACAGGGATCCTTGGTTCGGGAAAAACAAACCCATAAATCTAACTCCTCGCACTGTGGTACGGTTTCACGATACGTTAATCGCCGTGAAGGATACGACGTCGCGCTGGAAAATATCCTGACAAAACCTAACGTTCACTACGTCAGGTCCCGCGCCTTTCAAAACCGTAGCCACCGTAAAGTAATAGAGCGGCATAACTTTCCCAAGAGAACTTTCAGACAATGGCACGTTCGCTTTTCTCATTTTGGATATCATTCTTTCGTGCAAAGAATGTGAAAATCTACTATTTGTTCAAATTTCCGTGACGCAAATGTTCGGAAGAATGTCCGGGTAATAGAACTTTCGTTCTTAACGTGCTGAATTTCATTTGGAACGGAGAACGAGGAAATCTACAATTCGTGCGAGACTAGAACTGAAAATTAAGATTTCAAGCTTCTTGGCATGAATTTTTCAGATAAGGCGCGTTATAAAAGTTGAACAACATTTTGGTAAATGCAGTCGTGTTATTTTGAAAATGTAACGCAAACTGCTCATGAACTGCGGTATTTTATGCGAAACAAAAATGGTCTGCATTTTCCTTTAATCAACTTAATTGATAATAATAATGACAATTGATATTTTTAAATGTTTTTAATTTTTACACATAAAAAATGTGTAGATCAAATACAAAACAGTAAAAGTATTAAAGAGCTGAAAAAATACTGTTGCATTAAAAAATTTTCAAATGTTATTAAAACATTTGTTCGCACACAGATCTTAGAGGCAGTTAAACAAAAATGCAATTTACACAAGAACAACCCATCCCCCTTCCAAAGAAAACAATAGCAAATTGTAAAACGACCTATTTATGGACGGAGAACCTATGAAAAAACGAAACGAAATTTCCGCGACAGCTGTTGTCGTTCCCGCTTTAGTTTTACACCGATCGTTGTAGGCGTTGGTGCACGAAATGTGGTGAAATTTTAGTAATGATGGTTGATACTTCTGTATACCACAATAGAAATTTTTACCAGCGGAAAACAAACAATACCCTCGTCCGTCGCATTGTTAATAAGCTCGCGGGAAATGTGGATTCGCACTCGCACCCGCAATCTGAACTTGTTAAACAACTTTTACATTTTTTACATAAATTTACAGCATTGCCAGCTTTTAAAACTACATTTTTGTTATATCCCTACGAAAACTATTAATGTTTGCGACAAAAGCGTTCAAGCGATTTTTTCCCACATTGTCGGTGTTCGCACAGACTTGGGATTTATTGATATACAATATATCAAACAGTGAGAAATCTTCAATTTTCCGATTTTTTGGGGGGTTTTTCATTTTTGATAATCACAGCTTGCAACTGAAAAATCTGAAAAAATTCTATAACTTCCGGCTTGATGTCCAAAATAAGCCATATTTTTTTCAAAATTTTAGAAAGCCGCTAAAGGTGGAAAAATGCCGATAGAACGCGAAATCTAATTTACCCTGTAACACCCTCACGGACAAGTTACATGGTTAAAATTTTGCACAGATGAGTCTTTATTGGTCAGCTATCGAACGGTGTATAACTCATTGAAAAATCTCTAAGGGCAGCTTTGACCATCTTAATCGGCTATGCCCTTATAAAAAGGGCATAAACTTGCAATTTCTAGTATTCTACAATCCGCCGTATTATTCGTAACAAGTATTCTATCCTCCGCTGTATTATTCGCAACAAGTATTCATCATCGCTCGTATAGCGATAAATCAACGTATCTTCAACATCGTCTCTCATCCAGCTAGAGTCGGGTTAGATACATCCAGCTTTCACCTTAGACCATCGAACTTAGTCTATATTTATATAGTACTTCAAGTTCAGTCTTCAAGGTCCGGACACGCAACACAACGATCAACTATTACATTCCTGCAGTTCGACTTCGTGTCACTGTGGCGATACATTTTATACGCAAAAAAGGAAAACAGCTGTCCATCTTTAATTAGACGGACAGCGGGATTAATCTACTCCGTCGCACAGCGTAATCGGCCTTACAACCCGATAGATAATTTATATCGCGGAGTATTAGTTCCGGAGATGTTCGCGCAGGACTCCTCCATCATACACTGATCATTGGAATAATCAGTCGCTAAGATAGATAGTCAGTCGTTGCGATACTCGAATGCGGGAATATTTAAATTGTTAGCTCAGATTTTTCCGCAAAATTCTGTCACATAAAACGTCATAATAATTTCGAAGAATTTAATTGTGCGTCGTCTTGTCGAAAGAGGGGGAAAAAAGGGACCGCGGCTCGCGAGTGCGATGTGCGACATGCCTTTGCTCAATTGCTCGACAGCCACGGATCGCGAAGGATACGTCAGTGTTATCTTCGGTAGTTCGTTTTAATCTCTTGGTATTTGAGATCATCTCAGGAAGTTGGCTCTATAAATATATCGAGTATTATTGTGCTAGCTTGGCTTGTTCGCGTCTCGTTCTTGACTCCGACGCAGCCTGCTCCTGCAGCGACCTTACAATCTCTTGAGTAAGTCCGAACACATCTCGATATTAGACGAGTTATCATGTGACGTGACTATTTAAACATTGGCCCTCCTCCTGGCAAGGCCCCTTCTCCTTAGTTGTTTTCGGCATGTAAGGCGTCCTAATTTCTCTTTGGGACAAAACGCAGGAGAGAAGTGACCAACCAACCCAGCGTTTGGAGGGTGTAACTTTGAATTAACATTCCTCATAATAAGGCATCGAATATTGAGATATAGAAGGCTCTAAGAGTTGTGCATTGATTCATTTCGGTCCACGTGGACCGGAGACTTCTTCTTTGGTCCATTTTTGGTCCGCAATAATTACTCCACATATACTTTAATTAGTTAAAAACCGTCGTTATTAGAAGCCAATAGTTCTTAGAATCATAGCCAATACCGATTTCGTTTTGGCTCCCTTTCGGGTCTCTAAAGCAGCAACCTCCTCGCGGTGAGACCCGGGCAATCGGTATTATTCTGAGTTCAAAATATGTTGCGAAATGTAATGTGTTTTGAGTCGAGGATAATACCGAGCGAATAGCTGCAAATTAAAACATCTCTTTTAGTATTGTAGAGTATAATGTAGCATATGCTATATATTATAGCAAATGTATTGTATGTTTCTTAAATGAAGTGTATGGGTTTACGTATTTGTATTATCTCACTCTTTTTTAAGCATGATGTTATTAATATTAATGTTAACATTAATAAATCTTAATAATGTTATTATGTTGGGTTCTTTGATTATTAATTTGTAGGAATTTAGTTGTGTTCCCTTATAGTTCTCTTACATTAGTTCACGACATCGTTGTTTCATCGTTGCAAAAGTAAAGTAATGATGAGCAATGCAATAAGTGGCTGGGTTTAATTCTGCTTAACTTGTCGAAATATTGCCTACAAACGTCCGCAATCTGCCGGCAGCACGATAGTTTACAAGTTGTTAAACAACGAATATCTCACGGAGGATATTAGGTTCCTCGAAATTTATGCGAAATCATGTCCGATAATGCACGCCGTGACACATTTCCATACTTTAATGCATTATTAAAGGAAAGCAGAGCTCTTATTCGGTCGGTGGCTAATCAAATTCTGCGGGAGTAGTTGTCGAACACAATTTAAAGTTTGAATGTAAGTCGAGAACGTAAAAGTGCAAATCCACTGCCTACTGTCTCGGCAGCTTATAAAAGTTTGCCAAACGTTTTCGAAATTACTAGCCGAAGATGCGCGCTGGATACACTAGCGCATGTACCGCGCTAAATTGTGTCACCTCAATGTTACGAGACGTAATATCTACTCTACGATCTTTAGTCTATATATAGAATAAATATATGTCTAATCTCCCATAAAATCGGACATACGAACGTCTATTGCATGTAAAAAATAGGTTTGTAGAAAACGTGCACTGAAGAGACTCTTCATCGGCACAAAATACAATATAATAAATTTAATTTAAATTCGAATAACAATATCTAAATTACTGAAGTAAAGTGTAATGTTTTGCTGAAATGCAAAGAATATATTGTAGGATGTGTGTAGTGTGAACGTGTGTGAACGAGCGGTGCGGTTGAAGACGCGATACGATTGAAGACGCGGAATGTTTGAAGACGCGGTGCGAGTGAGACGCGGTATAATCGATCGCGGTATGTTTGATGACACCTGGGCGAATGGAGTGTGTTTGTTTCTGACGACGTATAAAAGGAGGCCCTACGGAGGTCTCGGGGTCAGTCCGTTTTCGACGTTGCGTGGTGGAGATCCTTGTGTGAGAGTTTGCGAGTTTATTGAGAGAAGCGCGTGGAGAATCCAACAATATGTTTTCTGATTATTACGTAAAAGTTATTTTGAGTTTTATCGTCCATGCTAAATTGTTTCTTGTTATTAATGAGAAAATAATGCAACGTTTATTTAAAAAAGCGGCCATTCGATTACATATACAATTGACTAGAATTAAACGGTATACGAAATATATTTTTAACCTGTATTGTTTAAAATAATACAGTAGACATTTATCCGTGTCGGAGAGCAAGACAGTCGTAAAACAACTTTTATGGACTCGTTGCTGAGAGAAGACAATCCTCGAGTTTATGGTATTTCAAGCCGCAAAAAAGTTGTTTAAGAAGTTTCTGAAATCCGTGAAGTTTCTGAAAAAGAAGTTTCTGAAAAAGTGTTTAAGATGTTCTGATTTTGACGGAATATGCCAATTGTCTTGTCTACTTTGCTATCTTCGTTGCATTTACAGATGTAAAAGAATTCTGCGAAGACAAAGTTTTTTTAGCTAAGAACGTCGAATATTGACTTCTAATTTTCCCTTTCAGTTTTTATTAGTAATCCTACATTTTTGTCATTACAATATTATTACTATAATGAGGTTGAGTATGAAATTTGTATGGTTCCTCAAGAAATAATTTTGAAGTTCTATGCAGAAAATCTTCTCCTTATACATTTTCTGTGTCCAGATATATGATTGAATTACGTTAATTTTATAGACGCCATTTTCCAATACGTACATGTTGATCAGTTAACCGCTTTTGATGAGTACATTCGTCATGAAGAAATAACAATACTTTACGTTGTGACGAATATAGTCGTCAAGAACAGCCAACTGGTTAATATGTACGAATTCGATAATTGTGTCTGTAAAATTAACATAGAAAATTGACATAAAAAATATATAAGGAAGGAATAGAACTCCAGAATTATTTTTTATATTATACAATATTTATACAATGATATACATTATTTATATTTTAATGATACAATATAGGATCAATATTTTAAAATGAAAAGGAAAACCATGAGTCAACATTCTAAACCAAGGAGCTTCGTTTAATAGTATTTTAAGAAGGATATACATACTTTGATACTCTTTATTAAGAACTTTACAAAACATGAAACAAAAACGTGTGCAGTATAATTAAAGCAACTTACTCACTTTTCAAAGAAATTGTAATTGTTAATAGGTTAAACAGTGTAGCAATAAAGTAACGGTAATAATAGTTAAGACAATACAAGTATATAATTATCACTGTTAATATTAATTGATATGAAACGAAACTTCTGCTTCCCTCCGAATATTAAAAGCAACGAGGATATTAAATTGGGGAAGACAAACGAAGCACAGTATATTGTATATAGATATATGTTTAAAAGGCCGAGTCGATCGGGCCTGTCTCAGAATAAAATGTGGGACAAGTTTGCGAAACTGTGTGCCTTGAAACCACGTTTAAAGTTTCGCGAACGATTTCAAGAGAAACGGCTAGGTATTTATGGCACTTAGTCCAGCAGGCTATCGTGAAATCGCGCAGAGGCCTTTTGCTTTTCCCGAAACAGGTCACGAAGCTTCTTTTCTTCTCGCCAAGAAATTTTCGCGGCTTTGCCGATGTCAGTCTCCGGAACACTCTATTGGCATACCGCGATCGATAAAGAGTATTTTTTACTTGATCCAATTGTTATTCCCGGTGCTTCTGTTATATTTACACTCGTTCGATTCAACGACTCCTGCGAAATTTTCGAATATCTCTGACAGTTCACCGTGCGAACACTCGACTACGCCGCGATAGAAACGAGAATAACTCGACTTTATGTGCACTTTATTCGAATTACGTTACGACGGCTTTGTACTGCAAAGAAAAATATGCGATCGCGTTACCTGCAGCACTGTAGTCCTCCGGAATTCAGGAATTAACTGTCGAGAACCTCTTTCGTACACTGGTACGTTGTCTTCAGCAATGTAACCGAAGAATTTATTTGGTCGTGTCGAAACTATCGTTTCGCTTTACGATGTTACCGTTTTACTTTCAAACATTTGTGATGAACCCAATTTGATTAATGCGTCCTTAGGGCTCATTTAAACTTCACCTACTTACTAGGGATCATACTACTTTTCTTCCATTGTCTATCAGTCTTTTATTTTTATTAGACTCTTCTACTAGAGTCAGTAAAATGAAATCTCCAAGCTAGTCGTCATTTCATATAACGATAAACAAATGAAATATTGTACAATAGAGTAAAAATATATACATATATATACAAAAATATATATTATATTTACACTATAATCACAGTACTGTAAATGATATAAACATCATGATGGATCATAAATTAAATGATAATACCATAAATTAATTGATGTGACCCCACCACGTGCGGACTAAACATTGAAAGGCTTTAATCATTTTAATCAGTTGACAATAATATATCGATACTGTTAAATTCTTTTAATTTTGCCGCTACTTTACGTTTCACTTACTAATTTCTGTCACCCTTTTTCGTCGAGTTAAAGTGAAGTGACATCACAGAAATTGCTATAATCATCGAATTAATAACTCTCTTCTGATAGCTGAAACGCTAAAATATGCGATGCCCGAAAATTCTTGTCGACTAAACGTTTTCGTAAAACACTAATCGGGCACACAAAGCATACCGTTGCCAAACCTCGAGCCAACAGCTTGCGCTTTAGCGAAATATTCGATACCGAGACACTCGTCTGCCTATTAATTCTCGGAGACAACGGCAGCAGCAAGGAAACAACAGAGAGCCGACTACTGAAAACCGAAGTCGAGAACCGAATGTTAAATGTTGAATCGATAACGTGTGCGCACAGGTGTCAATAGCAGCTTATAGATACCGTCAGTCGACAGTTTTCCCAATTTTTTCATCAAAGACCCGCTAATTTAGCGCGAGCTAACGAGCAGAGAAAGAAAAGAGTTTCTATTGTTATGGCTTGTCGAAGAAAAGGCTTTGCTATTGAAAGAAATCTATATATTTTTAAATAGGTTATCCTAATTGTCAGGTAAAATGATGGGTGTCATTTTAGAAAACTTTCAGAAAACAGCGTAATCGATCTTTGTCCTTTAATTATGAGATTCTTTGTGGAGCTTCGTGGCCTATTACAATTCCATGAATTCTGCATAATGTCCATTGATTAATAAGCTTCCGCGTTCTGAATTAATAACCAACAAGGAGTTCCATTGAAATTGTCTCGATACATGTTTCAACCAATTCTGTCAAATAGAGTACGCAATTATTAATCTGTAAGTGGATCATTGTTGCTTTATCCCTATAGTGGATCATTTAACACATTCATACATACTGTGCATGGTCCACAGATTTCCATGTCTTGATACACTTTCGATCACTAATTATATTTTACTCTATGATATAAATTATATAAATAAAATATTCTGATCTAAGATACAAATATTGCCATTATTCTTCAAATAAAATACTATCTTAGAAATTCTTTACAAGGGATAAAATATTTTATTTTTAAAATAAAATATTCTGATCCTAAAAATATATAAACGATCTAAACAAAAATACCTATTTACTATTTTCCATTTAAAATACTATTTTATCCAGCTGATAGAAATACTGCAGGTCGGAAAAGCTATATTGAATTTACAGTTAAAGTGGCTTCGATTGCAAAGGGTTAGTTGCAGACGAATAAGTGCTAATCAACGTAGCTCTGTGAAAGAAATCGTAGCGCAAGGGGTTCATCGAATTACTCTGATTTTGTGGAATCTTTAAAGTCGGCGGTGTTTCGACAGTCAGCTATTGGAAACATGGATGCACAGGCTGTGCAATGTGCAATTGTGCCTCGTTCCGTGGCGAGTGCTGGATTCGTTTAGTTCTGGATATGGTCCAAGCTGGCTTCCAAAAATTCTCGAGACGTAGACGGTGCTGTCTATTTACGTTGGAAATTGGCAGGACATCTCGAAGCTATCGCTTGCAATATTACTGTTTCTACAGCGAAAATTCGCCGGGATCGTATCGTCGATTCGTCTGAACAAATTCATGCGTATAGTTGCGGAAAGAGATGAATCTTGGAGTGACTTAACGAAGGAAATGTGGAAAAAGTGTTTGCATCACGGAGACAAAGCGTTTCCGGACCTGTGTTTATCCGGGACAACTTTATCCTTGAGATGACTTGCCGTCTATGCTTTATTTTGAGCACGAAAGTTGTACATATAACAACGAAACAGATCCTGAAATTTCCATAAAGCCACCTAATATCTTGGTGGGATATAAATCGGTATATGCCGGAATGATTTACATAAATCGTTATTTATAAATCATTATTTAAGTAAATAGGCCAACATCATTGGAAAACGTTATTAATTCATCAATGCATGGGTAATCTTCTGAGTAATCTTCGCGAGTGATGCCTTTGAGTATTTATGTACATAAACATTTCAAAGGCTCCAGTATTTGCTAAAAATTTTCCCCTTCGTTAAATATTTAGCACACGAATTCCATGGTATCTTCCCTAATTTCTTGCTTCGCCCTTATTAGCATTCATTAGTCACTATCACTTTTCCACTTGATTTTATTGTTTATTAAGAACCAAATTTCAACGTTACCTCTTGCGATGTATAATCCTTTCACTAGCGTACTTCACTGACTCGAGAGATAAGAGATATTAATTGGCACGTTACTCAACGAATTGCACAATTAATTCGTGATAAGGTTTCGAAATGATGCAGTAGAGGCTTTCTACGTAAATGAGTTTAACGTAATGTATAATGTACGTCACTTTGTATCTTCACTTTATGGGGTCTTAACATCAATTGACTATAATTATTCGAAGCACCCTGTTCAAATCATATATATAATATACGATTATGTTCTAGCAGTTTTGCTAACTTTTTAACTCGTTGACTGCCACGTCTGCCGTGAACAGAGAACGCTATCCTTTTATCATGTTAATCAAGTCAAGTACTAATATATAGACATTTTACTAAACAATTTTAGTTTTTCCACAAGATGATGAATATGTCTTAATTACATAAAGTCTTTCAGATAAAAAAAGTAAAAAATAAAAAATATCAATGTAAGAAGTGCCTTGCTAGTTTTCTGCAAATAGATATTAAGAAAATAATTCGACACGTAAAGAGTTAAGGTATAAATTCTAAATATGACAGACATGAGGGAAATAAATATTTATAAGCATCAGAGAAGTAACCACTTTGCCAGACTCTTCAATTAAAAAACTGTTCTGAATGTCCATCTTTTGAATATTTTTACATCAATTTATATAGTTTCAAAGCATCGCACCGATTCAAGTAATCGAATAATAATAACATTCGAATAATGAAACATTTACTTATTATTAATTACAATGCAGAAATAGGTCAATACCGATTCTCACAGTGAATAATAGTTGCATACAGATAGTCTTGAGCTATTTACATGTAAAACGTGTCTGGATGATAGCTAATTTAGTTACCAGAAGTTAAAATGGATACACAATATTTTTTCTGAATTTTAATAGATATGTTAACAATTAAGATTAATTTCTCAACAAATTCAATTTCTTTTCAATCATTCTCGTACATAGAGTGGAGAATAAAGCAAAAGCAGACCTTGTTTATAAATAATTTTTCTATCACATATACGATGATATTGTCATCAGATACATTTTTTACGAGATTTTCTGTACAGTTAATAATTTAAAAATCTTTGTACACTGTTTAAAAAAAGAATAACTTTGAGAACAATGAACTAAATGACTCGAATGTTGTTTAGATATTAAAGGGGCTCACTAGACGATGTCCAAACAAAATTTTTGCAAAAATTGCGATTGATTAAAGTTACTATAAAAATAAAAAAACCTAGCGCTTTTTCTAGGCTTAAGTAAGAAAGTTCTAAAACATTCTTTTTTTTATTTTTATCATTTCAACCAATTGTTACGTTTGCATAAATACATAAATAGTATAGACTAGTCCCTCTAACGATCTCAACCAATATCAAACGGTTCGATTCAATTTTCAAAAAGCTATTCCGTTTCAAAAAGCTATTCCGTTTCAAAAGTGTGTAAAAGAAATAAAGTAACGTTTCAAACGTTCCATCTTCTGGTCTCGTGGTGAATTTGCGCGAAACCCAAAATCTGATAGCGATCACCCGTGGAAAGAAAAATCTGTCCGAGAAGCTCTTGATCGGTTCGTCGGATTATTCTTTGAGGAGAACGGATCTTCGAACGATCACTCCAAACTCGATATCACTTTCCACGGCATCGGTTTACCTTTTGTCTCGAGGCCCAGGTCCGAGGTGCAATAGCAATTCAGCCGGTGTCGCGTGCATTGTCTGGCACAATACTGCCGCAAGAAATAATTAAATGGTTGGAGCACGCGGCGCGACCCTACTCGACTCTTTGAAATATTACACTGCTTGACGGCTTCCTGCGGTGCTTCTTTTATTTGACTAACTGTGACGTTCGCGGTTTCTTACTTTGACTCGGCTCTAACTTTTGGTAAATGTCAAATGGCCCTGTTTACGCGGGTCAAGACCCACGACGATTCCAGTTTGTTTACCGGCGCTCGTTCTATTCTACTAACAGCAATACGTTCTACGATCTTTCTGCAATTCTTCCCACCTCCAGCTGACCGATTCATAGAGCTCAGATTCGACGAAAGATGTTGCTGAATATGCAAGAAACAATTACAGCAACTTGCATTAATAGTAGGACACCTTTCAAAGCAGAATAACTTTTAAAAGTGCACGGTATGGCTTGTACTTTTATTTTTTGAGATGTTTGTGAGATTAATTTATTAGACAATACCTACAAAATTTTATTTAAGATTTGCAATTGCTTTTTAACTTTTTTTATTTGAACCTACAATGACTGTAGCTTGACTCTGCGTTATAATGAATAAACTGCGGACTTTTATGCGAAATAAAAATTTTCTACAACAATTACAAGAAATAGAAAATAAATAATAGATTAATTCTCTGTGTAATTGCTTTAATAAATTAAAAGCAATACTTTGCATTTTAAGATTTTTTTAATCTTTCCACTATTTTAACCCTTGGGGACGGAGGCACTCAACGGGCGAGCGTTGCTGTGGACGACAGGTATTGGAGCGCGCAGTAAAGAAAATATTCATCATGTCGCACGTTTGCGTTATAAAAACTAAAGCTTTATTCAAATAAGCTAAAAGTCTCTAATTTCATTGAGAGTCAACTAGACTTCTTAGGCTAGTATCCACATGCGTATCTTATCGTTTAGAATGACAGACGTACGCAGCAGCAGCGCGAGAATTGGGCGGCTATATGGCGACACCCGTCCCCAAAGGATTAAGTTATAGTTACTCAATATTTTCGTTTTGAATGAAGTTGTTTCTATCCCGATAAGTTAAACGCTAATTGTATAATTGATATAATATAATCATTATATCAATGATTAAGTAAGCATTTTAGACGGTAAAGAAACTTCTTTTAGACCTTTCGCAATACTCATTTCAAACTAGTCAGCACAAGATCCTTGTTATTGCAAGTTCGATTTTATAAATATTAAACATATTACATTAGAAATCTTTAATATATTATATATAGTATTAAAAATACTTAATATAAAGGGCTCTGCAGTCTAGCTTATAACATTTTGCGATATCGTAATCGTTGAATTCTTTATAAAAATTGAAAATTTTTTTTATAGTCAACATGAACTTTTCGATAATGTGTCGCTGCCATTTCTATAATAATTGAAAATTTTGCAAATTCGTACGCTATATTTTTATTATATTTAATTAATTTGTTTTTATTATCTTATATATTACAGCTGGAAATTTTCACTTCAGATATTCTAGTCCTTCACAATAATAGTAGCTAGAAATCAATATTCCAGGAAGTGGGTTTTTCAAACAAACGAATAATTCAACCATTTCGTAATATTTTGACCTACAAAAACAATTAAAACACGAAGCTACGAGTTATATTTCTATGTCTAAAGAATTAGGTTTCGTTCATTAATTATCACTAGAAAAATTTGAAAACATTACATATTTTTATAAGTAACCTTGGAAGCCCAAAGGAAAAAGGTAATCTAACGGTTTGTTTACCCCCGTTTTGTTCATAAACTTCTTTCAATCTGTAAAATTGCAAAGTAGTACAATTGTACAACGGTTGGTTTAATTTCACATCCAACGAAACTGTCAGCCGGAGTCCAACATTAAATGAGCACACAAACAATTTTAAAAATCGTATTTCAACCTACAGAAAACTAGATTATTCTCTGTGCGACGTACGATGTTTTGTTCTGTCTGTTTTAAACAAAAGTTTCTTTTTTGCAAAACAGAGATCCACTTTTGAACTGTTATTAATTGTAATTACTAAACTGCGAATTTAATGCATTCGAAGAGACAAGTGTTACGTACGGAGATTTTCTCTCGATGTTTTTCTTTCCTTCTTGATGGCATACGCTAGATAACGTCGGCGGTGAACGCGGTCCTTTCATTCAAAAATAGAATATCTAATTCGCCGTATAGGCGCGAGTTCAATAAGGGTCATACATTCCCGATTCTCGGTACCATCCGCGGTATGATCTGGTCACGTAGCCCCAGTCCTCACCCTAATCTACCGTATAGGCGCGAGTTCAAGAAAGATCATGCGTCTCCGATTCTCGGTATCATCCGCGGTGTGATCTGGGTCACGTAGGTGCGGTCCCCACTACCCAATTTTCTAGTTCAGCTGCATATAAAAAGGCTAAGATTTTTCTTCTCATCGGACAGTTTCAAGTCTAACCACGATGACGAGACGTTTGCAAGATCGAGCTCAGTTCTCTATCACGCATTTAATTACCTAGTACGTATATGAAAGTAGTTAGTCCCCGCCGACTTGGTGCGTAAACCAGGGAGCGTGTCTTAGGACCATCGCGAATCGTACTCTACACACACACACACACAAATGTAATAGACTGAAGTTGTTAGATTATATTAGTTTTTACTTGCAATTCAGTGTACAAGTTTATTTCATTCCATCTCCCAGTTCGAGGCAGTTGTTGGTAACGATCTCACAAAGATACACCTTTGCCGCTCGAGGTGTATCTACTAATATTTCTTTCGGAGTTACGAGGCAAAATTAGAGTCAATCCAAAACCCCATTAACCAATCAGGTGGCGACCCGGTGACGAAATAGGCATCGGCCAGTACACGCATTCCTTTCAAAATATTCGCACAAACTCATTTATCTCCGGCCACGTGTGCAACGGCCCTCGGCTCGTAACACAAGAAAGATTTAAGAGTACCAATATTCAAACTATTAAAATCATTAAGAAACTTTTTATTCTATTATTAGATTTTATTTGCTAATTAATTATAATAGTTATTATGATTATTACCGAAAAATATTGTGCAGTTTTAACCCTTAACTACTATTATCAATTCGTGATACCGCTTAAAGTATAATGTGCAACCGCTTAGGTAAGTTTTAATAGGTGCAGTAATTAAGGGTTACGCTAAACGGAAAAAGAAGTTCCAAGATTTACTGAATTCAAGGTCGGAGAACAGTTTTGCGAAAAATACGATAGAGTTTCAAGTTGATGTTTATCTCACATGACGCACAGTCCATTGTCCTGTGTTATAACTTCGTTACCTCTTTGAATTTCAAGAAATCCTTCGCCACAGCCTAGTTATTGTCAGTGTTATAACATCGTTATCCCATTGAATTTCAAGAAATCCTCCTATCAAAGTGCAGTTATTGTCGCTGGTATAACATTGTAACTGTGTTGAAGAAAACCTTCTAGAACAGTCTTCTATCGTCGTAAAATATTACACATGGCTGAATCATCTTACTAAACCCTGCTTATCGTGTTCTAGAATCTGCTTTTAAATGTGAAAACCCGACGTAATTAATCTTAGAATATACTGAACAATCGCCGGAGAATACATAACACGTAGAGTATAGCTGAATATTAATGCAATTTAAATTCTGCAGTACTTTACTGCAGTTATAACACGCCGCTTCGTAAACGCTGATGATTTACCGTTAAATGATGATGTACAAAAACGAAATCCCGCGGCAAGAAAAGCATCGACATACTGCCGATTTGCATAGTAATTACACATTTGATGAAAACCGGTTGCAAGTGTTGGAACTTTGGGAAACTAGAAAAGAACGAAGCATTTGTAATTTTGCTCTTTAATCATGCACTCCGAAAAGTTCTCGCATAAAAAATTATGTACTGAAGTTTGCAGTAAAAATTCAACAAATTATGACTAAACTGCATATTTTTATACAATACAAAATTTTGTTCAATTATTTATGATCAAAAAATCGCTTAATTATCGAGAAATTAAAAAATGTTACTATAGAAAAATTGAAATTGTTCCAGCATCGTATTACAAAATATATACAATTGTAGGGTTTTTCCGGGTATGCATGGTCGGGTGTCATAAAATGGTATTGAATGGGACGGATGGAGACAGAGTGTTTGGGCGACTTCGAGTGGCCCCGAGTCTATTGCTTAGGTTCCTCGAAGTCCTGCGTGCCCGAAAGATAGAGTGTGAGTGAGCGAGAGGGAAATAAAAAAAGGAAGAGAGAGAATGAGTAAGAATGAGATAGCGAGTGAGGCAGAGCGAAAGAGCATGGATGCAAGAGAGAGAGAGAGAGAGAGAGAGAGAGAGAGAGAGTAGGATAATTTGGAAAAGGCTAGGAAGGGCAAAAGAACGAGCGGAGAAGATCGTGGCATTCGAAGGAGAACCGTGGCGTGAAGAAGTCGTTGTTGTTGTCGTAGTTGTTGAAGTCGTTGTTGTTGTCAAAGTTGTTGCGTTGCCGTTGTCGTTGTTATTCTTGTTGTAAGTCGTGGGGCATTGATAATAAACTGTTGTACTTGTTATTGTTAAACGAAGGTGTCTTTAGATGTCGTATTATTATTATCACGGAGTCACGTGGGATTTACTTCCAAAATAATCCCTACACAATATTATATGGAAAAATGTAATAAGTTGTCACAAGAGTAATGAATTTTAGTAATAAACTATTATACGGTACAATCTCGGTTATCTAGGCTAAGTAGATAATAGCACAATTACTTAGTGGCAGCGTCAGATATCATGCTTATTGATTTCTACAGTAAATCGTTCTGCATGTATTATAGGTTGTGTTAGATTGCACTGATTGCATGTGAAAATTATTTGGACAATAGTGAACTCTGATATTGAATGAATGGATCGAGGTTTTGCTGTACCTAATACTGAACATGCATTACTGAAAGAGTTTGTTACATGCATTACTGAAACTGTTCTTAGTTCTCATACCGTGTAGAAATTTCTGAAAAATGAGCCAAATAGTTAAATGAAGATAAATTAAAGATAAATTAAACCTGTAAATATTAGAAGAATCTCAAAGTAGCCTCGTACTATTTTCTGTCAAAATTTCTTTAACCCTCTTAGTACCGGCCAAATAAGTCTGTATCTGAGCGAAATGTTTAAAACTCGTTTGACGAAGTTTGATAAAGTTTCGGAACGAAATTGCAAGAATTTTGAAAAGCCTGATATATAACAAGTTCAAAAAGGGAGAAGAAATAGGGAATGAAATTGTTGTTTAATAAAAATATTAAGAAAACTATCTTGTCAATAATAGCCAACGACGATATATCGTCGTTCGGTACTAAGAGGGTTAATATAATATAAGGCTACTTTAAAATACTTCTAATATCTACAGGTTTAACTTATCATTAATTTGTCTTTACTATTTAACTATTTGATTCAGTTTTATATATAACGTGTATTAAAGTATTTTCTGTCAAAATTTATTTAGCATACTTTAATAGGTAACATATATTATACCATGCACGTCTCTCGAAACTCTCACACAAAACAACTTAAATTGCAAATTGTTATACACAAAGTTTCTCTCGTGTTAAACAAAAACCGTCACACATACTAAGTCGATGTTATAGGTATCGATTAATTTGTCCAGCGTATTCAACCTAAAAAATTATTCAAACGGGAAATAAATTTATAAGTAACCGCTGTTTGTTTCAATTCAGGTAGAACATTTCCATTTTGTGCATTCGGGTGATCCATATTACTAAGCGTTGCTTCTGATACAATACGATTCATCAAATTAATTTGATTTCTTCTCGCGGAAAAGGAAAATAGCGGTCGCCACGCTGTTAACACTGTCAACCGGCATTGTACAATGCCTGTGCATAAGTACACGAGATAACTCGTGACCGATCATCAGTGTGTTAACAAACGCGTTTAACTGTTTACTGTGGCGCTGGCGGACACTAGCTGTGTGGTCGATAATGGTCACGAAAACGACACGCCGCTAATTCTTTTACAATTCGACCTAGCCTCTCGGATTTTGCACTCGCCTCCTCCAATGGAGAATTTAGTACCGAACAATGGGAGACTATACTGCGTGCAACTGCAACAACACCAACACGCACGATGGCAGCGGCGATAGTGGTAACGGTAGCGGAAGTAGTAGTGGTATTCGGAGTACTAGCTGTTCGAGCGTTCCGAGTACATGTACCGTACACTGCCGCGCAACCTAATTAACACGTTGCCAGCTAAAGAACATCAAATAGGCGAGACTCCTGAGTACAGAGGTCTTTCGCAAACCAATATCGAACAAAGAATGTGAAGTACCATTAGTTCCACGGAACCAAAAATATCGTGCGTGCGCGGCACCGCATGCAACCATAACTTCACGGAGAGTATAGTGTACACTAATTAGTAGGCCGTTAAATGTTGAGTGACTGATTTTTATGATTACGTCGGTTTTACATACCAAATTCTTCATTTTGCAAATTGTGTTCAGCATTCCTCTATGCTGCATCAATGGTTCATTTGTACGTTCCAGTCTTTAAAATATAAGCACGAATACCTTCTGTTATATACTCTAGTGTTTTTTTTCTGTTTAAAAATAAATAAATAACATTCCATATGAAATTTACCTTTCGAAATTTTTGATTTTATTGTATGTAAACATGAAACTAATATTTGCTTAACAGTGACAACGAAAGAAATGTTTTTTCAACTCAATTGGGTGATCATTGAAGGTGGTAGTGAAATTGGTATGAAAAAGAGCAACACCTTACTACTTATTGTGTAGCTTTGTCTGGTCAATAAGGTTCCACAGTTCCTAGTTCTTTGAGAGACTAACGTTGTTCAAATCTAACTTATATATTTCACCTCACTGTCTTAATTCAGTGCACATATATTATTTCATTTTCAAGGCAATCGCACAATAAATTTGTTTTATGAATGGATATGTTTCATTTGAAGAAAGATGAATACCACCTGCAAAATAATACATTAAAATAATACATAAGCCGCATAATTTTGATAAACATTGCACTTTGATATCGGCACAATTAAAAAATTCTGAGATTAGTTATTGGATTTTAAATATATTATACAATATACAACATATTCGTTTTACAAGCATACCTCTTTATCAGAAACAACGACGAATATTATTTTTTTTCAAAATTCGATTTATACTCTCTTGCCTAACTACCAAAGATGCAGCGCAAATAAATCGTAATTATTTACCTTCACAATTTCGATTAAAATCACAGCAACTACGTTCGATGTATTTTCGAAAAATACAAAGGCCTCGGATGTTTTTAGGGCAGATTCCATTGGACAGAAAACATAAATAAATCGACAACACGAGATTGAACTGAACCATATAATTGCCAAGGGATACATGAATGTATAGAAAATTTATCGCTACAGTTGTAACAGGTATTGCACAAACGAATCCCGTTCGATTCGTGTGTCAAGGATAAATGTTTGCACATTTTCATGAAATTCAGTTTTACACGCGTTCTGATTTATTCGTAGCAACAAATAGAAAATACTAGTTTCACAGTCGTCTTTCGAAGTCTGTCTGATTTCGAACATCAGACATGATCAAAGCTTCCTTGCTATACATGTCAGACGAAAGGAGGATTTTCTTTGACCCAGGCACTTACACGTAGTACTTTTCTGAATCACTGTACCTAAATGGCTACTTTTTATCAAAGCATCAATTTTTTATTATACTTTCTTGAAATCTTGTAAACGTGTTCTCTAAATTTGTTATACTAATTCAAAGAAATGTTGAATTTAGAACAATTTCAACAACAACAAATATGACGTATTTTCGGAGATATAATATTTAAACTGAGAATTTTAAACATTAAATTATTAAATAAAGAATAAAACTTCTAAGTTACTTCTATTACTTGCAACAAATGCAAATAGGTTTTATTTTGCATACAGATCCCCAATGTAATAATATTTTTTTCAAAACAGTATTTTAGAAACAGGCTTCAATGATTTTTTGAGATAGTATTATGTGATAAGTTAACAATATTACTTCGTATTTACACAGTTCGTGAAATTACCAAAGTAATGTATTAATTCCATAAAACCAGATCATTACATATTTCTCATAATATTTAATGTTAAAGCTACCAAAATGATCAAATCATAACTTTTAAACTTTTATGAAAGTGAATAAAATATTTAAATTCAAAGTTTTCGTTTCTCCTCAACTCATTCCGCAATTTTTTCTCTAATATACAGTTATTTAATTTTTCAATATTTATCTCTTTTACTTTTTAGCTTATTCTGGTAATTTTATGTCATCTGTACTGAAATCACAAATTTATTACTATTAGCTTCTCCAAGAAAAGAGTTATCCGATTGTGTTTTAGACACAAGCTTCATGCTTGTGCACAGTTTGTTTTATATTTGTGACTTGATGAGTTCAATCTGAAATAATAGTAACGCAAAAACTTTCAATTATTCGGGGAAAATTTTCAGTTGTAAGTAAAACTTTAGGGTATAAAAAGTGAACAAAGCTAAAAATAGCAGTAATTTTTATATTTTTATGAAACAAAAAAAAATACAAACTGCTATTGTACGTGTAATAAATAGGATTGTGAAAAATGTTCACTAAAGAGACTCACTATCTGTGAAGGATAAGGACGTATAATAAATTTTATTTTAACTTGGATAACAATATCTAAATCTCTCAAGCGAAGTATAATTCTTTCAATTTCTAGGTGTTCTTTCTAAGTAATGCATGTGTAAAATGAAATAATAAATGTTCTCTAATTATTACAAACTGTCTATTAATGGTGATCAACTGGAAAACAAAAATATACAAATTGTCAGTAAACATGGTGTTAAAACTTTAATGTACTCAGAAGAAGTATTTTGTACGAGGCATTTGAAAATATTCTCATCCGTAAAATGATAAATGAAGGTAGACACAGAATTACTTTGATCCTCCTCGCGGAAGAGACGAACTCGTTACACAATCATTTCTTTCTCTACAGAGTAATCATTTTACAGAAAAAGATGCGCGTTACTTGACGAACTTCTCTCTAAAAGTGAAATTAAGCGATCAAATAAAATGGCGAAAATCGGATTTGAAGCCTGTACAGGAGGGCAGACGCTCGCGTTTTGGTTTCAGCCGAGCCACTCGCAGCTCCCAGTTACTGGAACGTATTGTCACCATGACATAGATCTCGTGCAGAGCTTCTGCAGCGCTGTCATGGCTGTCTCTTCAGCGTCGCGTGGTTTTCGCCAGCCTCAAAGGGCTCGCGAGCTCTCGCTTGGACAGCACTGCTTTATATTCTCACAGGTAACTCTCATCATTCTCGTGTGCGTGGACGAGTACACCAAGTGAACTGCTTTCATTCGGCAGCATGCACCGAACACCGCACCTCGCGGTCTCATTCTTTCAATTTGTCCCTGCTTTAATCAGCCGTAAAATCACGTTGCTATTTCTACGGCGGCCCCACCGGAGCCGAAATCCGAAAACGCCGAAACAATTCCTCGCGAATCGAAGAAAAAAAGTGTTTCTTTTATTGTAACATTCGGTACTGTATCGGGTCGAGAATTGATTACTTTTTGCAATTCAGCGGGAAAGGTAACGAAACAAAGGCATAATTTGTCCTAGGTATTTTTTGTGCGCCGCAAAGCGCGTCCGGCGGACGTTGAATTTTAAAACGAACGCAATTGTAATTGCAAAAATGCGAGCAAATGGCATAAACGTGATTATGCAACTTTTCTGTCCGCCTGAATTCCTCGAAATCGGCTGAAAACACAGGATCTTTACGAATTATAATTCTTCTACCGAGTAAAATGCTGCTGGCAAACGAAGCGGGCCGAGCGTCGCAGACTTGTAGATGTTGGAATTGTTCTGATAGTACTGAACTCGTTGTGAACTCTAAGTGTTTTCAGTCGAAACAGAATTAATTTAATGAACCGAAATCAACACGCGATACCTCGGGAAGTGTTAGTTCTGTAAACGACAATAAATAAATGTCCAATAAGACGAGGCAAGTCTGAGCGCAAGAAAGTTATTACGACGTTGATCCAATTAAAGGAAAGCTACTTAAATCTCTCTTATCGTAAATATCCGAAACTCTTTCGAAACAGTAATAAATCCCTATAATTTTTACGACCGCTATTTCTCATCGAACTATATTAATAACTACCGCAATCTGTGAGATGGATATTGCATATATAGTTGTCTATATTTCTGAAAGTGGGCGGAACGACGCTTCCCCTTTGCTTGTTCATGAATTTTAAGATGCCGATTACGAACTGGAGGACTTCGGACTGTTTCCTGATTCTAGTGACAAAAAGTATGGAATTGCTGGCCGTCTGCCCAAATTAAAAACTCTTCTGTCTGTCCCGTATCGTGTAGTTGCATACTTTAAAACCACTGATGTTCTCGTGCCCCCTCGTTCCATTCACGATCATACAAAAGCCTTGGATGGAAAAATAAGAAGGCAGCACATCAGCAGTTGCATATTGCAAGCAAATTGTATATCGCGTTATGCGAGCTCTATTGCATATTTACACGCGCAGTGCACCAAGGCGGATCAGATAGTGCATTACAAGCGGTCCCTACCGATACGTTTATTTCAACTACATTGGATAAAAGAAAAATATTCGCACAGTTCGATCTTTCGCAATAACTGCGTACGAACAAATAATGCATTTACGAAATTAGCATTAATTAAATCTTTGTGCTCGAGACTATTGAAACTCTAAATCAGATGTAATTTTTTTAATAAACAGAATTTATATTTTATTACTTAAGGTAATAAATGGATCAAGTTTTGAAAAGAAAATTTTATAGAATAATATAGAGATTCTAAGACATGTTTTAGCATTTCTGAGGAAAGTTAGTTTAAAAATAATCGAACGTATATGTACATTAGGTCCTCAATGGATGTTTAATTTCGAGACAATGAAACTAAATATATAATAAATAATTAAACCATTTAACAATCAAAATAACAAGGGTTTAATACCTTCAAATGAATAATTCATTCATATTTATATTTATTGCCGTGAAAATTGAATAAATCGATGTTAAAAACATGGAAATACAAGGGCAAATGCTTGAGCAAGCAGAAAGGAAGAGATCACTGTCCATACTAACGCGATTTCTTACTGTTGAGGGTTCCTTTTGTTATTTTTTCTATTATTCACGTATGAGTAAAGACTATAGATTACGATGATGTTATAAAAAAAAAGTATTCATTTCTCAATTTTTGTTCATTGTCCGAATCACTGGTGTGTTCGTGCAAAATAAAATGACCTTTTACCATAAAGATGATGAAAGCATGTATAAATAAATCTATGGAGTGAGAAGAATTTTATTTGGACAAAGATAAACACTGAACTTCGACAAAAGAACCTTTGACTAACAGTCATGGCGGAGAAACTGTCATGGTTCCAGGGCGTTTGTTGCACAATGTAATTAGAAATTTGACTTTTATTAAAGAAAATATGACTGATCTAAGCTATATCGACGCGTTGCAACGTAATTTGCGTGAAAATACATTAAGGATGCAGAGAACGTATTATCATCAACGAGACAACGATACTAAGCACATTACTATAACAGGAAGAGAATTTATGTTTCATAAATTTATGCAACAATTGGTTACACCGTTGTAAGGTTTGTAACGAGTAAAACAGCTATTTAAAAAGTGATCGCAAAAGAATGGAAACAATCAAAAGTCCACAAAATATTAAATATAATATACAAATTATAATAATTACGAACTTATTCTTATTGATGAGTGTACGGATAATTTCTTATTCGAAAATTTTAATGTTGTGTTATTCTTTCAGAATGCATTGTAAAGTTATTTTATACTTTATTTCTGCACGCGAGTAGTAGAAAAAATCCTAAGCGAACGAATACTTTCTTTACTTTCCGTAAGTTGGAATAAGGTGGTTGATTACTCGATGTCTGTAAGACTTTCCCAAAGTAACTTTCGAGTCAGTCAATTCTTTGAAATGAAAATAGAAAGTGCAGTTGCAAAGTAAGCTGAAGTCGAATCGATAACTGTTCCATTAGATTTAAAGGTCTTGAAGTCGACCGATGAGAGTAAAATTGAAACGGTCGCATTTAGGTTCCGCAACAAACTGTTACAAATGTGGACATGGTTAAACATGTAAATTTTATTCGCGCGTAAATATCCGCGCTATAAAACGAAATTGAAACCAAACGCAATTGAAACTTTAACGCTCCGCATCGGACACGATATACGTTCGTGTTGATCCTCTGCGAACTCACAAGAGAAATTTAACGCCGACTTTCATGTTTTATTCATTAGAACTTGATAACAGCGAATTGTGTCGTTGGTGTTTTAATTAAAATAAAATACTTGCATTTTTAGGCGAAAATGCAATGAAAGATTTGGCGATGTTACCGCATATGAAGCATTTTTATCTTTCGTTCTAGAACAAAGTATGAAACGGAATGTTCACCGTAATAGAACCACGTGTATGAACCTATTTCATTCATACTATTAATTAATAGTAATTAATATATATTGTATATAATAGTAATAGTAATTCTGTCTTTTTTTAAATATTTTTTTCACATCATATCTAATTAGAGATTCAACCTTATCACGGATTTTCGCAGGTCATCGAAAAGTGCAGAAAATTCTTGCCCAATGCATAGTTTTAATGTCGCAGAATCATTTTCATAATTTATTTTCAGACTAAAAACTTTCAGATATATTCTATTTTATGCTTTACGGCATTAAAATAAAAAATATTTACTTTCATTTTTTGATATTATTTTATATCAAGCTATAGCTGCGAGTTAGCAAAATAAACATTTCATTTAAGGAGATTCTATATCCCATTGGAAATACGATTTTATTTAAATTCTGAAGAATGTATTATTTCAAATGGTACTTCAAATATTTTCTTTGTAAATATTACCCACTCCAACTCACGTGATTCTGTACTGCCATCCATTTTGTCTATTTTTCGATGAGATATTGTTGAAAAATACGTTAACCAAAAAAGTGTATTTTAGACTGAAATATTCCCTCAATTAAACAAGTTCGTCGTCATACTTTCTTGCAACAGAGAATTAAAAAGAGTAAGCACGAGAAACAACAGCTAAAGAGTTTTGTAGATTTTCGTTAATAAACAAATCGGGGACTGTTCCATGTAAGCGAAAAGTTCGCTCGCTTCTGTGCAACGCTTAACGAAACTTGAGGGAACTTGGACAATGAAAACACGAGACGCGGCGGACACTTTCATAACCATTTGGTAATTTTCAGGTTGGCCTCCTCTGTCGGTAGATACAATCTTGATAATTGAAAAGTTTATTAGCTCGTGGAAACAATCTGCATGGCGAGGGGAGGAGACAAAAGGAGACAAAAGGGGACAAACCAATCCACACCTCGATTCCGCAGAAACGAAGAGACAGCAACGTTACGGTTTTCGCTGTACACGAAAACTTGAGGTGACTGTTGCCGCTTCCTAATGCCAGTTAAAATCAATATAATTCGTTTAGCTAGCCGACGCTATCTACAATAGTACTCGATCGCACACTATAACGTTTCGAGACACTCTGATCTCTGAAGTTTTAATTGAAAACATTAGCTAACTCGCGGACCTCGCAAACACGTACTGGGTCATCGAAATTATTAACCCTTTCACGAACAATCGCGCCACGTTGGCGACAGGCCTGTGTACTATACTGAACAAATAACTTGATTCTTAAGACTTTAACATGTCCTCTAGCTCCCTGGAGAAAATATTTTCAATGCTTCAAGGTGTCCTCGCTCTCTATGAAGTCATTACTGGAGAAGCTGCGAGTGTAACAACTACTGCTTCTATTCTCATTCATTTCCGCGGCCTTTTGTTTTGTTATAATTAGACTACGGATCTTTATGCAAAACACAAAGATTCTGCATCAGTTGCAAGAGGACCTTTTTCGCGGTTATAATGATCAGTACTTTTTCCGTTGCAATCACTGCTAAAAGAAAGAAAATTTATATTTATTCTGTGACTAAATTTAATCTTGATGGCAAAAGAACGAAATTGTATGCTGACTTAAAAGAATTAAATGACATTTATTTAAGCAAATTATCAAAAATAATAATGACATAAAAGTGTATTTTCTCTATTAATCATTCGAAAATAGCGGAATGCATGAAATACACTTTCTAGTTATTGCTTACATTTGTTACATAAGATTACATGTTTTAACAAGTTGAAAGCAACGTATTGATAGTCTCTAATAACTTTAATTTTCCCACCGTTTTAAATTACTGAGAATCGTTTTTATTATAAATAAATGCGTAAATTCCGCAGTCTAGTAATAGTTATAGATTTTTCATCTGATTTGTTATGACTAAAGCTACGAAAACTAGAAATGAATAACGAGTACTTTCTAAATTTTGTGCTTTTCGAAAATAGCTTCTGATGCGTCAAGAACAAAGATTAGTTTCTTTTGGAGAAACATACGGTGCACTCAAGATGTTTAACACGTGTTGCTTTATAAGAATTTCAAGACTGAATTTGTTTAGATATCTCGCTACGTCCACTACAATGTGTGCTTAAATTAACAACTCTATTCAACTTTATTTTCATTTCCTATGAAAAAATTATAACTTCAACAATCTCAAAGTAAACAATCTGCGACCGGTCATTTTGACCGACACAACGCGACGGTCGGTTTAATTTCTAATGTTTTTTTTTTAAATTCCATTTAATATGTAGATGAATGCTTGAGGATTTCAGCAACTGATGCGGTTAACAAGTTGACTGTTGCAATCTTTGGAAAGTGTGTAAGTTATTGAAACGTATACTGTATATCCGATTTTCGCCGTACTTCATTTAAATACAACAACCCTATAAAATATATAGTTTAATAAAGAATATAAATAGTTTTCAACGAGTATACTTGTCATAACACACAACATTGCCATTTCCTCATGACAGATATATTCGTCGATGGTAATTAACTGGTCAAGTAAATGAAAACTTAAGAAATCAATGAACAATTAAAAAATTCTCACGGTGTTCCACTACATCAACTTCTGTGGACACGTTCGACTATTTTGTCCAGCGCTATACCACGGGACAATAGTTTTTGGCGCAGAAAACAACGATCCCATTTCTCGATCGAAGGCTCGTAAGCCGTCGGAGAAGTTTGGACCGTTCGGTCGCGAATTACGGAGCAAGATGCAGTCACGACTTCTTAATCGTTGTCGCGCTCGACGAAGGGAAAAACGTCCGCCGTAAAGATTAAGGCAGCGACGCCCGAAATAATGACGGCTCGGTTCGGGAAACGACCTCGGTGTTAAATTGCGGGGGAAACAACGAAACTGGGGGATATGGAGAGAAGCCGGGACGGGACGAGTCGCCGGTGTATTTACAAGTTTCCGAATACACGCCAGTTCTGGTTGTCCGGTTTCGGGGAACACGATAAATTTCTCCTAATTCTTCGAATGCTCGAGGAACGTCCGGCTGTTGTGGACGAGTATCATCCTCCGTAAGCTATTTGGATCAATTCCCCCGAATCTATTAATCTCCTGGACACTTTGCGACATTCCGCGCGAGAATAGAAAACTATTCGTCGTTCTGCTGCGAATTTTAATCGTTGCATTAGTGATTGCTACGCTGCGAATGCTTACGTAAACGTAAATCTTTGCGGTCCGACGCCACGGCAACGCTGAGATCGAATAAAAATTAGTTGAATCGACCAGGCTTAAAGCGAATATATGTCGCATAAAATTTTACTAAATCCGTTAGGTACAACCGAGGCAATTAAAAATTAAAGCAAATTAAGTACGGTAAGTACTAAGTAAGTATTAAGTAATAACGAATTTATGTAAGAAACTGCAATATTGACTACGCTATTAAAGCAATACACTTATTACTAGACCATGGATTTTATGCAATTATAACAATTTGAACAGATCGAATGCAGAGTAGCAAAAAACAGAGTAGTAATATGATTGCCAACTCATTAGAATGGTTACACAAATAAATAAATATTTACGTGGTTTCTATATTTTTTAATTAATGAAGACAATTTCCATTTTCATAAAAATCCGCAGTCTACAATTATAGTAGACATAGTTTGAAATAGGATACCATATTTTATGCAGGGGATTATGCGAAATACTTGGACATACGTGCAGATAAAAGGCTTACATGGAAACATAGCCTGACAGTGAAAAGAAAACAATGAAAAAGCTGTACTGGATCCCTGGATTGTAGTTTCCATTAACTTCTACAAGATAGACTCCTACCGAACAAAATCATTGTTATCTAGATTTGGTTTAATTTAAACGATTTAAACGGAATTCAACTGTGGAGGTGTGCTAAAACATCGAACATCAATATCGTACGAAGACTACAAAATAAGGCTCTTAACCCTTTGCCACAGTTTGACGAGTCTGACACGTGATAAAGATTTCTGGTATTAACCTGTTAAGTATGAATGCTGGTCCGTTCCTTTTAGTTTGAATAAAATTCTGATTTCTTGTCAACAGCATTTAAACATTTAAGTAAATATAGACGTACAATAAATATAAATTGTCTTTTTTCTTCTTAGACATTATTACAGTCGTAAAACTTTTTAATCATAGTAACAACAAAGAAAATAATACAGTATGGGGTTAAAATATTAACATCAGTCCCATGATACGCTAAAAATGAAACAATACGCAAGGATCACCTAATATAATATTTACGCGAACCAGTAAAACAATTTGTAACATTACATAAATCAGAAGACCCAAACGAATGAAATCATTAGAACTTTCTGATTGTTAATCATTATATATATCACTGAATGTTCTTTCACGTACGACATACGAGATTACATAAAATCTGCTAGTTGGCCTAAAAAATGGCCGCTGGTAGATGTATAATTAAATTAAAACACAAAGAAAATATATATGTTACAGTGGTACAGTTTGTGCTACTTTTCCCTACTGTTTGGCATTTTTATGCAAACGAAACGAACTTTTTTACGCGATCCAATAATTCTTGCACGGATTTATGATATAAATATTTCGCAACGTTGAACGATAATACAGTCGTGGGAGTCCGCAACCGATTTCGAGTACAAACCACTTAACGAGTTCCTACCGCGTTTTCCTCTTTCTTTATTAGGAATCGCTTCACTCGTAAAGCTTGAAATTTACTTCATCCATTAGTAGCCTCATTACGCTCCGAATAAAACAAAAGCTTTATCGTACTATATTGTTGCCGTTGCATCGTCTTCGTGTTTCCCTTTTTCTTATCGATTCCCTGCCATTATAATTATAAAATCTGTAGCCTTATAATTTCTCCAGAAACTAATTTAATAATCCCGCCATGATAAACGCTACTGAAGGCAATCTCGTTCCACCGACGAATTTTTAAATCCGCCGACTTACGAAATGCAAAATTAAATGTACACACGCGTGTGCCATGAAAATTGAAGTTCGCTTAGAATGGTACGGAGTTTAATATCTTCAAACATTGCTCCGCCGTGTTTGCTAAAGGCCAAACAATCTTAATTGCGTTATTTCCATATGGCCGCATACGTTCAAATTAATCAGTGTATCTTATCATATGATCGCAACGTGGAATATTGCAAAATTTGTTGCGACGCCTATCGGAGTTAGTATTTATTTTTTTTATCTAGAAACGCGAACGTAGATCATTATTGGAAATTTCTTAGCGGAACACTGAGCAATCGATGTTAGTTATAATGAGAACCATTGAGCACAGCTTGATGCAAGCATTTTCGTGTAATACGGAATCGTACCAAATAATATTGTAAAAAAGGTTTTACCTCTACATCGTTTAATTTTCTTGTAATTAAGTTGTTAAAGTCGGCTATTTTTAAATTATAATTATGAAAGTATAATAATGCCTTCAAAAATTCGATCATTAATATATCACGGATTTTATGAATTTATGTCAAAAAGAAATAGTTTTAATTTAAGACAGTAGAGAGATTAAAAGAATTAAAACACATCATTGTTTTTCATTTAATTTCTATTTCTTGCAATTGGCAGGTACTATGCAGAATCGACAGAAACGTTCGCTTCATTCCCTGATATGTTTAATACAATGAAAATACCACAACGTTATGTTCAAATTTGTTAAATGTTTGCACTGGTTTTAATTTGATTATATTTGTCATAAATGTTTAAAATAGTCGATTTAGTTATTATCGAAGCTTGACGGAAATTACATTTTACAAGCAGTCGATTTTTTACTGTACATTGTACATTTTTGAAAATCATAAAACCGCCTCCACTACTTCATTCGTTAAAAGGCGCAGGAACAACATCGTATGTGACACTTCGAGAAATATTAAACAACAGCCACTAACGTGCGGGTAGCACACGTGCTAGCGACACTAGCACATAAGAAAAAATTGCAGTGCTACGGAGAATCGACCATTACCACGTATTCTCGGTAACGGTAATGGCGGCGGGCTTCAGTTTCCAAAAATCTGCTAACGGTTACCGAGATAACAATGTCGGAGTGTGTCCGCGGTTTTCGGCCACGATTGCGGGCGAAAGTGTTCCACGTTCAATGACATTGGTACGTCTTGATAATGGCGAGATTTCTTTTATCAGCGCAATTTCACCGAGTGCCATTGGCACCGCGCCAGAAGACGACGCATTATACTGCGCCGTTAAACTCTCTATGAATACTTATCGCCGGGGATTACGGCAGACACTTCTGACCACCAGTGATATTGTTTTATCTTTTCCTACCGGAAGCGCGGGTTCCGGGGAAGATGGTTATAACCCGCGAATTATGCAAGCGGAAGTATCCTTTAATGCTGATTCAATAATCACTCCTTGTCGCGGCACTTGTTAGAACAATTTCAGTCAAGCTTTTCTCTAGAAAGATTGTTCTCTGTTTTCTTGGAATGCTGCTAGACGATTGCTACCGATACAGGATGGTTTCTCGAAGCTTGGTGTGTACCACTATAGTATGTTCACATCTGGATAAATATAATAGAAAAAGTATTGGTCGTATGCAATGAATAACACACGTGCATGGATAAAATAATATATCACGATTTATTTGTAATAATATATCATTGCATTGAGAATAGTTACTTCTATTGTGGCAAAGAAAATTATTAATTGAAATAGCATTTTCTTATAATTAAAATTCTATCTCTTAAGATTAATATTTGTGAGAGAAAATAGATCTATAAAAGTACAAACAAATATTGTTTTGAAAAATAAAAGAAACAAATTGTCGTTACTCTTACGAAGAGACCGCATTTCACAATTAAAAAAATTTCATTTTATCCATTAATTAAGTAGAATATATGTAGAATTCACGTAATAATTAGAAAAAAATCATAGAAACAAATTCGATGGACTCAAGAAAACAATGCATTTTTAAACAATACTAATATAAAAATTATAGAATTTTAAGTTACAGTTTCTCAAAAACATGTGATATGTGGCGTTCCTTGTTACGTCAAGATATAGTCAATTCCATATATTTGCTTCGATTAATGGAAAGCTGTGCAACTTGGAAAGTTTAAAAATATAACAAAAACTCACCATTTTTTCGTTTGTAATTAGCAGAAATACAAATTTTTGTAAGATATGTTTGTTTCAGTAGAACCTGTTTCGCATGCAATAAACTCAATTTAAGGCAATATGTGCAAAAGAACTTATTACACAGATCAATAAAGATAACATGCGGCCCTGTAACTAAAAATAGTTCTTCTATTATCCGAACATTCATGCGGGTTTACTTGTAATTTGCTACGATAATTGAGGTTCCAGTGTATTGTTACCCTCCAATCCTTTGAGCACAAATGCCCACACAGTGATAACATTAGCATTGCACATCTTATTTCAGAACTAGCGAACATAAACATAGAACCTTGGTTAATTAAATGTTCGTATAATGGGTCCAGCTACTAAGTGTTGATTTTACTACAGTGCTGGACTAAGCTTTTACAGACTCATATAATAAATTGTGTTGTACGTGGATTGCTTTAAAGTAAACGGTTTGCATGTGAAACGTTTTTGGAGAACAGAGAATCGTGACATCGGACGTTCGGATAATTGACACTGCAATTTGATTACACATTATACTTATTACTGTATTCGTTATGTAGTATTGCGATTATTAACAGAATATTCATTAACAAATTTCATTACTTTCATTATTTAAATCTTTGAAACATAACCTCAGTTTACCGCGAAATGTTCGTAGTGCTCTGAAAAATCCTAGTGCGCAAAAATTTACCCATTTATATGATTATTTAAAATTTTGTCTAACTGGGAATTTTTATGCTAAATAAAAATTGCAGGGGCGAATTACAAAATACAGGGTCTACGTAAACATTGATATCGTTTTTAAATTATTGCAATAAGTTCAAAATAATGCAAAAGCATTTTTAATATTTTCATTCTTTTGTATTT